>NC_091285.1:9713952-9781452 GCF_032444005.1 Ranitomeya imitator
ATAGGGGGTTTGGGTGGGGGACGAACTATGACCTGGGAAACTGATCAGCCATCCTGGAAGGAAAGGGTTAAGAGCTGCCCGAACGTGAATGAATAACCTGCATTATAGGAGCACACAAGTCGCCCCCGTTACACGAGACCCCCGAAACACGAGGCGGACCGCGCCAGCAGGTCCACTTTTAGCCGCACACATGTGGGGATGCACTGGTCACCGATTTAGGGGGTCGTTTAAAGCAGAGGTCCCCAACCGCCGGTCCGCGGACCAGGACCGGGCCGTTGAGGTTTTTCAGCCGGTCCGCGGCGCCGCTGACAGCTAGCTTCACGGCCCTGCGCCTGGTCAGAGCACGCTCTGTGACAGCTCGCAGCTCCCGGCAGAGAACATTATGCAGGACGAGGGGGCAGCCCTCCTGCGCAGCATGGTGTGTTCCTGATGGGGTGGGGCGGCAGGCTCTCCTCACTGACACGCCCAGTGGCGTATCTAGGGGGGGGGCAGCCGGGGCATTTGCCCCGGGTGCAGCCGGCAGGGAGGGGCGCAGTCGGGCCGCCTCATTCGGCGGTCCGCAGTGTCTCCCCCCGGCGGCTGCATTCTGCCGTCCCCGGTCAGGGAGTCAGCTGTTCTCTGTGCCGACTGTCAAGCTGACAGCTGGCACAGAGAAGCTGCAGAGCGCCGGATCCCAATGTGTGCAGAGGTGGAGGGGAGCCCCTGCAGGGTGGCTGCGGCAGGCAGGGAGAAATCCGTGCAGCTCCGCTGCCCAGCGATCTGTCTTCCTGCTTCCTCTCACACAGACGCGCCGCTGGATGACGTCATCATTCAGCGGCCGGCTGTGTCAGAGGAAGGCAATGAGATGCTGTGGTAGAGTGCGAGGAGAGGTGAGAGGGGTGTGTGAATGTGTGTGTGAATGTGTGTGTGTGTGAATGTGTGTGTGTGTGAGAATGTGAATGTGTGTGTGTGAGAGTGTGTGTGTGAATGTGTGTGTGTGTGTGAGAATGTGTGTGTGAGAATGTGTGTGTGAGAATGTGTGTGTGAGAATGTGTGTGTGAGAATGTGTGTGTGTGAATGTGTGAATCAAATTCTCATTATAAATGTCATAATTACATGATAAGTATGCACTAAGCTCCACCCCTCTATAACTCCACCCCCATATGACCAGAGCCCCACCCCTGCCCCACCCCCACCCCACCGGGCCATGGAAAACTGGTCTTGCTTAAAGCCGGTCCCTGGGGCAAAAAAGGTTGGGGACCTCTGGTTTAAAGGACTCTGTAATGGTCAGCGCCCCCCACAGGAGGGACGTGAGTAGCGGAGCGGTAATTCACAACTTTATAAATCCCACTGTGACTCGTAGCTAAAAGGGGCGACTACCAGCCCGGCCCCCCACTGGCAGAAGAGTTCATACATGTAAGCAGCGGCGGCCCCTGAGGGGCAGACGAGGAGGAGGACGAGTGATCGCACGGACCTACCTATGACACTCTTGGCGAAGGACGCCCTCTTCAGGGTGGCCAGCCCTAGGTCTCCGATCTTCACCGAGCCGGTGGGGCCAGTGATGAAGATGTTGTCGCATTTCAGGTCCCTGTGGATGATTGGGGGGGTCCGCGTGTGCAGGAAGTGCAGCCCCTTCAGGATCTGCCGGCACCAGCTGCGGAGGACCTTCAGCTTCATCACCTTGAACCTCTTCAGATACCTGAGGCACAAAAAACAATTAGGATCAGGCAACACAAGCTGTCCGGACCACTGAGGTACTGGACCATGGCCGCAACCCCTTTAAATTGAAGACATGGCGGTGGTCTGACTGCTAGGACCCTGGCAGATCCCCACAATTAGGGGCCGAGTTCTGAGTCTCTGCCAGAGCCCATGCCATACGATTACGGCAGATGTCGGGAAAGGGTTAAGTTAGAAAAGTTGCAGAACTTTAATTATAACAGCCCCTTTAATTGCTGAATGTCGGCTTCCTCCGACGCCTGCACTAATGTGGCACCGTCCTGCCGATGCCTACGGGTAACCAGCGTGACGTGCCAACATGAAAAGCGGGAAAAACGAGAACAAACGCTGCGATAAAAATACGTTAGAGGTGGGCGCTGCCCGCACGTGGCACCCAGACCTCAGACAACAAAGGCATTCTGTGGGTGCCGGCTCCGGTGCTGCACCAGCATGTCACAAGTGTTAATCAGTGGCTTCAGGCCTAAAAAATAAGACCACAACGCCTTCTGAGCCCACAGGACACCAGGAGGATCAGGATGAGCGGACGATGCCATGTTCCCCTCTGTACGGATACACAGGACATTGCGGCATGCAGGGTCGAGATGCCGACATCTACGGAGCGGTGCACATTGGTGCAGAATGACCCCATTGTTAGGCCGGCGGTGCTCATGTGATAAGCGTCATCAGGTAGCACCAGAGGCGGCCAGCAGAGGGCGCCTGTGGATTTCAGCAGCGGTGATGGATGATGTGAGGATGAGGAGCGGACCGGCCCGGATTCCCAGCATTCCTTCTCGGTGTGCAGACCTCAAACGCACAAAGCAAAAGAGGCCGAAACCCACCCATTTCCTACTAAGCTTCCTGCTGCCCCCCACCCCCGGGGATGGATCCCATGTTCTCCTCACAGCACCCCACTCAGGAATTCCTTTGTCATGAAGAAGCGCAGAAGCCAGGAACGCCGATCACCACCATCAATCCGATAAAAACGCCACGAAAATTTCTGCAAGCTGCCAAAAATAAGCAAAATAGGGACCGAGAGCAGTGACCACCCCGAGGGGCCAGCGATGGTCTCAGGGTCTGCGCCAAGAGTCTGAGCAGCGACCACCCCGAGGGGCCAGCGATGGTCTCAGGGTCTGCGCTAAGTCTGAGCAGTGACCACCCCGAGGGGCCAGCGATGGTCTCAGGGTCTGCGCCAAGAGTCTGAGCAGCGACCACCCCGAGGGGCCAGCAATGGTCTCGGGGTCTGCGCCAAGAGTCTGAGCAGCGACCACCCCGAGGGGCCAGCGATGGTCTCAGGGTCTGCACCAAGCGTCTGAGCAGCGACCACCCCAAGGGGCCAGCGATGGTCTCAGGGTCTGCACCAAGAGTCTGAGCAGTGACCACCCCGAGGGGCCAGCGATGGTCTCAGGGTCTGCGCTAAGTCTGAGCAGTGACCACCCCGAGGGGCCAGCGATGGTCTCAGGGTCTGCGCTAAGTCTGAGCAGTGACCACCCCGAGGGGCCAGCGATGGTCTCAGGGTCTGCGCCAACAGTCTGAGCAGCAACCACCCCGAGGGGCCAGCGATGGTCTCAGGGTCTGCGCCAACAGTCTGAGCAGTGACCACCCCGAGCGGCCAGCGATGGTCTCAGGGTCTGCGCCAACAGTCTGAGCAGCAACCACCCCGAGGGGCCAGCGATGGTCTCAGGGTCTGCACCAAGAGTCTGAGCAGTGACCACCCCGAGGGGCCAGCGATGGTCTCAGGGTCTGCGCCAACAGTCTGAGCAGCAACCACCCCGAGGGGCCAGCTATGGTCTCAGGGTTTGCGCCAACAGTCTGAGCAGCAACCACCCCGAGGGGCCAGCGATGGTCTCAGGGTCTGCGCCAACAGTCTGAGCAGCAACCACCCCGAGGGGCCAGCGATGGTCTCAGGGTCTGCGCCAACAGTCTGAGCAGCAACCACCCCGAGGGGCCAGCGATGGTCTCAGGGTCTGCGCCAACAGTCTGAGCAGCAACCACCCCGAGGGGCCAGCGATGGTCTCAGGGTCTGCGCCAACAGTCTGAGCAGCAACCACCCCGAGGGGCCAGCGATGGTCTCAGGGTCTGCGCCAACAGTCTGAGCAGCAACCACCCCGAGGGGCCAGCGATGGTCTCAGGGTCTGCGCCAACAGTCTGAGCAGTGACCACCCCGAGCGGCCAGCGATGGTCTCAGGGTCTGCGCCAAGGGTCTGGGCAGCGACTACCCCAAGGGGCCAGCGATGGTGTCAGGGTCTGCGCCAAGAGTCTGAGGAGTCCGTGGAAAGTTCCTTCACACATTATCCCACAACCAAGGGACGAGCAAAAGGGTTCAGAGACGCCCTAAATCCCATCACCGCCGGACCCCCCACCGCCCGCAGGGTCACCCGCCCCAATACAGCAGAAAAGGCCCCCATATTCAAGGCAAAACTCGGCCTTTTCACATCAGGTATCAATTAATGCGGCATTTTTTGCGTTGAAACATCCCCTAGAGAAGAAAATATTTTTTTTTGTTTTTTTTCTGTTCTTGCTTTTTTATTTTAATCTAATATTTTTAATATTTTATATTTATCGGGGGTTAAGAAATATTATTATTGATACAATAGTATTAATATTTATTTTTGCCTCCTGTGGGGCCGGCGACTTACGTCTTCAGGGTCCCGGAGGTCATCAGCTCGGTCACCAGGACGATGAACTTCTTCCCTTTCAGGGTGGACTCCCAGGAGTCGTAGAAGCGGACGATGTTGGGGTGCTGCAGGCCTTTCAGCATGCCCGCCTCCTCCTTGAAGCGCTGGCGTTCAGACTTGGACAGTTTACGGTCCTGTGAGGGTCAGGAAAATATGAATAAATGAAATTTCTGGGTGCAGAGCCCCAATGAGGTGGCAGTGCGCTCGCTCCAGGCCAGAGCAATCAATCTGCAGGATCAGATCGATCCCCGATAACCTGCGCTCTAAGCATCACTCGCGGAGCGCCCATTCCCACGTGTCTACGAATTACGACCAACAATCGCTTCCTCACGACCGGATTAGACCTTTTCCACATTTTTGCGTAATCGCTTTCCCTGGGGATTTGCTCACATCACCACGCTGTCGACTCCATGACGTGTGCCGCCGCCGGCTGTAGCGGGCAGGACAGAAATAGCAGCCATTACACCTGGGTAATATATCAGCAGCAGCAGCGGGCGAGTGTCAGCAGCGCTGAAGGACGATCACAAGGATCCCACAGCGTTCTGCAGCCATCAAGCCCCAACCTGCCGGAGATATCTAGGAGGAAAATGCTCACCCAAATATGTAACTGCAGACTGGCGGATGAACCGCATCCACCGACGCCGGACACTACCACAGATTTCTGTACGCAGCTCCTACGCAGACCAATGCAGCTCAGTGACTGGCATCATCCTCTGTAACCCACCGGACACATCAATAGATGGCGCCTGACTGCCCCATCACATAACCGGCCCCCAAGAAGCAATGTGATGGGGGTGACGGGGCTGCTGGTTGCAGGGGCCACATACACAAACGCAATGAGAAATCACCCGATATTAGAAGTAATGCTCAGATAGTAGGTGGGAAATTTGCCCTGTTCCCATAGTTCTCCCCGGGGCTCGGCCGGATGTCGCGGCTCCGGGCGTCACAGGGGTTTTTTGTGATTGCTTACTGTGCGTTCTAGGAACAGAAGAGGGTTTATTTCTTGGAAGCGGCAGACGTGTGCGAGTATTCCACCCCGGCCCAGGCACCCAGAGGGTTATCGTAGAGACCGTGTGCCCACCTATCCACGAGGGCCCACCTTTCTGTCCACCCCTCCCTCCACGTGTGGCCGGTCCGTCCGTCCGTCCACGTGCGGCCGGTCCGTCCGTCCGTCCACGTGCGGCCGGTCCGTCCGTCCGTCCGTCCCTCCACGTGCGGCCGGCTGGTCCATCAGTCCTTCCATACCCCCGTGTGGCCGCCCGTCCGTCCTCCCCTCCCTCCCCGTATGGCCGCCCGTCCGAACCTTCCCTCCCTCCCCGTATGGCCACCCGTCCGAATCTTCCCTCCCTCCCTCCCCGTATGGCCGCCCGTCCGAATCTTCCCTCCCTTCCTCCCCGTATGGCCGCCCGTCCGAATCTTCCCTCCCTCCCCGTATGGCCACCCGTCCGAATCTTCCCTCCCTCCCTCCCCGTATGGCCGCCCGTCCAAACCTTCCCTCCCTCCCCGTATGGCCGCCCGTCCAAACCTTCCCTCCCTCCCCGTATGGCCGGCCGCCCGCCCGTCCGTCCCTCCCTCCCCGTATGGCCGCCCGTCCGTACCTCCCTGTATGGCCGCCCGTGCGTCCGTCCCGCCCTGTATGGCCGCCCGTCCGTCCCTCCCTGTATGGCCGCCCGTCCGTCCTTCCCTCCCTCTTTCCCCGTATGACCGCCCGTCCGTCCGTCCCTCCCTGTATGGCCGCCCGTCCGAACCTTTCCTCCCTCCCCTTATGGCCGCCTGTCCGTCCTTCCCTCCCCGTATGGGCCGCCTGTCAGTCCTTGCCTCCCTCCCCTTATGGCCGCCTGTCCGTCCCTTCCCTCCCCTTATGGCCGCCTGTCAGTCCTTCCCTCCCTCCCTGTATGGCCGCCTGTCCGTCCTTGCCTCCCTCGCCGTATGGCCGCCTGTCAGTCCTTCCCTCCCTCCCTGTATGGGCCGCCTGTCAGTCCGTCACTCCCCGTGTGGCCGCCCGTCCTTCCGTCTGTCTGTGTAGAGGAGCTTCCCTGTCAACTACAGGGCTTTGAAGGCACATTAGGGTGACTGACCTTAACTATGAATGAAGGTGGGTGATCGGGAAACTAGAAGCAGACCCCACATAGCCCCCAGACATTAAAGGAGCAGCAGCTCTGGAGCACAAACTGCTCTGAAGAACCGGAGCATTTCTATTGCCATAAGCTACATGAAAGCGGCTGCTGTTCACCGTTGCAGCGGCGGTGACTGCATTTTTTGGATTGTGGCAGCCTAGTCCTTCCTGTCACACCTCAGCCCTGATCAGCGGCGCCTGTGAGACATCAACAGTGAACGGACGAAAACAAAGTCCTGGCTGAGACGTCTACAAACCAGAGAGAGGGCGCACTGAGGAGCGCTGCTCTGAAGCAAGCACAGAAAGCCTTGGGCCTCCTGCAAATCACACTCTGCACGCACATTCAGAGCTGCAATCACAATTCTGCTGACACTTCCAAAACCCCTTGTGATACATCTACAACGCAGGGCTGGAAAAAGAAGAAGAAAAGTTTTGCAGCGAGACTGTGCCCCACTTGTGGCCCATCTACAGGGCACCCCCATCCTGCACAGCTCCCAGGTCACCGCACCAGTTAGAGGCCAGTAAGCTGGAAATACCAGTCAGACGGAGACTACGAGCATCCGCCGGCAGGAGGAGCCGTGGGCCAGAAGGGACGTATGCGGGCCGGTAATCAGACGAAGAACCTGCAGCCGCCACATGAGACTCAGGAGAGCCGTGGTCGGCGACAAACCGCCCGGCAGCCGCAAAGTGTAGAGAAATCACAATGTTTACTGGAAAACAAAAAACACAAAAAATATAACAGGAAAAATCCAAAAGAAAAGTTAGAAATCTAAAGAAAAAAACAAACAAAACCCTCGCACGAAACTAACAGTCCGTATAACTAAGCGCACGTGTCGCCCGTCTGGATGCAAAGTATTCGTACGCCGTGAGCATTATTACCACGGTGTAATGACAGACCCCCGGCCGGGATGCCCCTTTAACCCCGTGCAGGATCCAAGCTTCCTGCCGGCTGCAGAAACAATATAAAAAATTAAAAAAAAAAAAAAGGTTTTGTGATTTTTTTCCCCCTTATCACATGATATCGGCCTCCTCTTATCCCGGCCGTGCCCAGGGAGCGTCAGTCCGGCTGCTCCTCTCCAGGCCCGTGGCCGGCAGCCAGCACATGCCATTGTGTGCAGCACCGTGAATGCCGGACATCCTGAGCGAGACGTTACACAACCCTCCGACAGCGGCCATATAATACATCAATAGGAGCTGCTGACCCCCGCCCTCGCTGCACGGGGGGCACAACTGTTTATATATCTGGGCAGGTGCAATGGCCACAGGGAGGGATGAGGGAATATTCCAAGCCTTTGAGCTCATGGTTACCCCTGACCCTGCAATACAAGGCACAGCCACAGTGATTAAGGTGGCGACATTTCTGGAAGTTTTTTTGGGGGGCTGGGGGAGGGGGGGGGAAGACTCAGCTAAGAGACTTGATTGGGGGGCACCCATGGATAGCACTGACCTCCGCCCAGCTTCAGGAAGCGCAGCGGTGAATAATCGATGGCCGCTGCATTAACAAGACTAAAGTACAGAAATAATGGCTGCAAATTCCCGGGATAACAGGAGATCATGGACACGCCTCGGCCGGACCCCTGCGGACAATCGCCTGTTTACAGGAGCTTGCAGGCCGTGAACATTCTGGGTGATCAGCGCTTGGAAAAAGAGCAGCGAGGGGGCTTAACCCAAAAAACAACGTGACCCTCTGGGAGTAAACAAGGCCCCATTAAAGGGAACGTCCAAAAAAATAAAACCTCAGTGATAAGCCCATTATAACAGGTGACCACCAATCTGACCACGATCGCCCGATACAGAGGTACACTCCCCGACAAGCGGGGCGACCGGTCACGGGGTGAAACGTCCGCCATCAGGAGCTTTTGGGGAGTATATGAAAAAGGGAACGAGATCTATGACCTCCGGACTAGAACAATGGACGGAGTTTATAGGGATTAGCGGGGGGGATTAATGGAAACTGATCCATTACTCACCCGCCGCCGAACAAAGGATCGAGAAACTTCAGTAATCCCCAAAGTTTCACAGTAAAAAGTGGCCGTGCGTCCGAGGTCCTGACGTGGAGGAAGGTCACTCTTCTCATGGGGGGCTTCGCCCAGGGATGTGAGCCCTGTAATCCGGCAGTGATCTCATCATCTGCAGCCATTACAGGATCAACGAGACGCACAGAAGCCGCGATGAGCGAGAGAGCGGGAATGTGACAATCAGGAGAGCGGTGAGAGACGCTGCGGGGTAAAGCACAGCGCTGAACTGTGAACTCCGGTCATTACACATCTATCTGGCTGCAGTTTAGGAATCTACGACCTTCGACGGGATGAATTAAATTGCAAGATTTACAAATAAAAAATAAATCCTAATTTAGCCGCAGCTTTGTCACCATTCAGTAATAACCACATCCGCCCCGAGAAAAGGCCGCGCAAATGTGCGACTTCCTGCAGCGTCCTGACAATGGGGCTTCCTGTTCTGCAGAACAGGACGTACGCCGTGCGCAGGGAAACTACCGTCCTCCGGAGAAGCTTCACATCTTACAGGAGCGCCGTGCTGTAACCGTGTAATACTCCATTTCTCCTGCGGGGGCCCTGCAGGGAAACAACACTTCCTGCCGGGGGCTCGCCGTCTCCTCACTAGGAACATGTCATTAGTTTATTACGGGGGACCTTTAGAAGTGCGGACCGCTGCCTGGCGAGCGTCTGCGTGCGCTGGGATGCTGAGGATTGTAGTCCGCTCGCTCTGAATTGTGAAGCGCGCCAGAGCAGGAACTCTTAATAGTCATAAAAGAAAGTCAAGACTTCACTATTTACCGACTTCTGCTTGGAAATGACAAAAACTTTCTTCCCTTTTAGTTCCTCTATTACGTTGGGCCTACGCTGCACATTTTCTGGTCCCTCCGCTCACAATGCAGAAGCAACTCCGCCAGGCTATTGCTCCCCGTTATCAGCCACCAAGGGCAGGGGCACCGACACCACGACTCGGCTCTGGACAGGAAAGGATTGTGCCTACACTTTCCCTCCTTCCCCACTGAAAAATTACTCCCACAGGGGTCAGAAAGATGAAATTTCTCCAATATACTGACATAACGAAACAGTAGCAGTGATGGGCACCTGGCGGGCTGGGCGTCGGGGGGGCCTAACCGGACCCCTGATTACATCGGCTGCAGATCTGAGTGAGGAAGTGGGGTTGGAGGATGGGAGTGATCGTCCTCAGTCCTTGTCCTGGAAGAAGGACACAGGCGCCAGGAACACTGCTGAACAGCAAGGGTCACCCAGGCCTCGAAAAATTAGCCCCATAGGCTTGGCATAGTGCCTCCGCCACCCAAGGGTTCTTGTGCCACGAGGGGTTAACTACCTTTCTCCTTACGGAGGTCGTGCTCCAGGCAGCAGGGGTTAATGCATGGAGCTAATGCAGGAAGCAGGGAGCTAATGCAGGGAGCAGGGGGGGGGTTAATGCAGGGAGCAAGGGGGTTAATGCAGGGAGCAGGGGGGGTTAATGCAGGGATCTAATGCAGGGAGCAGGGGGGGGTTAATGCAGGGATCTAATGCAGGGAGCAGGGGGGGTTAATGCAGGGAGCAGTGAGCAGGTGGGGGTTAATGCAGGGAGCTAATGCAGGGAGCAGGGGGGTTAATGCAGGGAGCAGGGGGTCAATGCAGGGAGCTAATGCAGGGAGCAGGGGGGTTAATACAGGGATCTAATGCAGGGGGGGTTAATGCAGGGATCTAATGCAGGGAGCAGGGGGGGTTAATGCAGGGAGCAGTGAGCAGGTGGGGGTTAATGCAGGGAGCTAATGCAGGGAGCAGGGGGGTTAATGCAGGGAGCAGGGGGTCAATGCAGGGAGCTAATGCAGGGAGCAGGGGGGTTAATGCAGGGAGCTAATGCAGGGAGCAGGGGGTTAATGCAGGGAGCTAATGCAGGGAGCTAATGCAGGGAGCAGGGGGGTTAATGCAGGGATCTAATGCAGGGAGCAGGTGGGGGTTAATGCAGGGAGCTAATGCAGGGGGTCAATGCAGGGAGCTAATGCAGGGAGCAGGGGGGTTAATGCAGGGAGCTAATGCAGGGAGCAGGGGGGGTTAATGCAGGGAGCTAATGCAGGGAGCAGGGGGGTTAATACAGGGAGCAGGGGGGGTCAATGCAGGGAGCTAATGCAGGGAGCAGGGGGGGTTAATGCAGGGAGCTAATGCAGGGAGCAGGGGGGTTAATGCAGGGAGCAGGGGGGGTCAATGCAGGGAGCTAATGCAGGGAGCTGGCCCTGATTAATGCAGGGAGCTAATGCAGGGAGCAGGGGGATAATGCAGGGAGCTAATGCAGGGAGCAGGGAGGATTAATGCAGGGAGCTAATGCATGGAGCAGGGGGTTAATGAAGGGAGCTAATGCACGGAGCTGGGGGGTTAATGCAGGGAGCTAATGCAGGGGAGCAGGGGGGATAATGCAGGGAGCAGGGGGGGTTAATGCAGGGAGCAGGGGGGGGTTAATGCAGGGAGCAGGGGGGGTTAATGCAGGGAGCAGGGGGGGTTAATGCAGGGAGCTAATGCAGGGAGCAGGGGGTTAATGCAGGGAGTTAATGCAGGGAGCAGGGGGTTAATGCAGGGAGCAGGGGGTTAATGCAGGGAGCCTCGTTATTACAGGTTGGATCATAAAAGCTGCTGTATTTCTAGAAGGAATTCTCCATCACGTTCCGGATTATCTCCTCCATTAGGGCCGGGCGGCACGTGAGCAGCGACGGCCGGACCCGGATTATACACGCACGCTGTAATCTGCTCAGTGTGCACAGGCGCCATATAACAGGACGTGCTTTACCCTATAGAAGGGGAACACGATAACCCCTGCGGAATCACACGTGCCAAATATCACGGGCGACAATGTACCCATAATGAAAGGGCCCTATAAAAGGAGAAGCCAGCGACCCCATAAGTACCCCATCTAAGTGAAGCCGTGCAGGATTAACCCCATCCCTGACCGATCTGATCCCACAAGAGAGTTCCTGTGTGATGTTACATCAGGGGTCCGGGCCGGGGCTCTCTGCTGGCGGACCCCCCGTCCATTATCACCGCTGATGCTTACACTGCGCACTTTCCAAATGTGTGAGGTCACCACATGTGTTCACAATTCAGCCAGACCCCGGGGATCTCCCACTAATCCATCCAAGGACCCCCCAACACCTTTCTAAGAATCCCACCAAGCAGGAGGGGGCTGCAGAGCAAAAGGCCGGTCTGTGCAGCCCTGCGCCAGTCACATCCAGTGCACTCACATCTGCTGGGATGGACGCACAGCCCCTAAAAATTGACAACCAATTGAACGAGAATGAAGAAAGCAGCTTTGGAAGTGACTGGAGCATAAGGAATCAGAATTAAGAATGCAGCTGTGGAAGTGACTGGAACATAAGGAATCAGAATGAAGAATGCAGCTGTGGAAGTGACTGGAGCATAAGGAATCAGAATTGTGACTGCAGCTTTGGAAGTGATTGGAGTACAGGACATGAGGATGTCACTATCAGCACTAGATAATGCCTTAGTAATGGTCTTGAGGGCAGGGTCCATCGGTGAAGACACTACAACTCCTGACATGACGCACACTAGGAGTTGTAGTTTCGCCAGCGGCTGCAGACCAGTAACAAGCAGGGACATGACCCAGGAATCTGCCCTCAGACCAGTGCCGGCCCCTGAAATTGTCAGCCCCCCATTAGTTATTGACCTTCATCAACATAACAGTAAAACCCCCATCATCTCCAACACAGACTCATTCTGCGGGACGTCAGGAGAGGGGACGACTACAACCCCACTAAATGTATGAAGCCGGTTACACTCCGCAGCATTCACCCCCGACACATCGCAGCAGATCTGCGGCCACAGGACGAGCAGAGACCGCCACGTCCTGCACATCTCTGCTAAACCACGAGCTCAGATAAGTAAGGGAGCTCCGCACTAATACGGGGCATTCCCCTTTAAGAAGCAGCTGCTGCCCTCCTGAAGCTGCTGCCCTCCTGAAGCTGCTGCCCTCAGCAGCCTGTGTTCTGTGAATGGGTAAGGAGAGGGTCAGGAGGGTGCAGAGAAAGCAAAAAAAACCCAAACACTGCAAAATCTAAAGTGAGCAGCTTATAACTGAGCGGTGTAAGAGGCTGCGTAACGTGAACATGTCACACAGTAGTTGTCATAGTGGCCTGAAATGGCTGATAACAGGGAGTAATAGACTGTGGGATGATAACAGAGTGCAACAGATTGTGTGTCTGAAATAGAGACAGGTGAAGTATTAAAGGTGCGCTGTCCCTTTAAGAGGAGCAGAAAGCTGATCTGTCCTGCATTAAACCCGCTGCACACGACTCGCTGACTTTCTTCTCATTTTGTGATGGAGTTTTATCTGTGCAGTAATTCCTCTGATCGGGGTTAATCCTGTCTCGGGGCTGGGACCAGCGACTACCACCCCCCAGCATTGCCCCGACCATCAGTCCTCCTGTGGGCTCCTGGCACACACAGATTCTCACAGCTCCAGTCTCTACAATTCCTTCCCTCCTGGACTGTTTGCTACAATGTATCAGCGCAGGAAGAATCCATCAGGCAGTGGATTGTCCAGACTGGATACAACTGTACCAATCCCTCAGCTGTCAGCAGTATTGGGTCTGTGCAAGTCTAGGAGGAGCGCAGTCCAATGACAGCAGAGACGGAGCTGCAGAACTGGTCAAACAATAATTACACTTGAAATGACACAATGTTTCTTTCTCCAGCCACATCCAGAGCTGCATTCACAATTCCGCTGGCAAACATGCAGCGTTACACATTGAACACTATATTGTCCCCGATGCAAACCATCTCCAGTGACCCAGACCATGAACCAGCAGGAGGTGCGAGCTCTGGAGCCCTCACACACGGGCACAGAACATCTGCATCACTGGAGGTGAGAATGTCTGTGCCAACTGCAGCGCTCAATGCTCCTGAGCTGTACAGCAGTCCTCTATTACTGGACCATAGCGGTTTACAGATCCTTACTGCAAATAAGGTGAAGAATCGGGGCCCATTAATAAAAGTCTCCGCGCTCAGAGGGAGTGAAGTGTCCCCGGATCAGAGACATCTGGCAGCCGACAACGGAAACCGCAAAGCGAGGGTCCTACCTGAAAGCTCGGGAAATTGGCCCCAAGAGCAAGCGACGGCCTCAGGAAGCGAGGCCTGAGGTTATAAGGGTCATACACAGCATCCCAGGGTCACAGAGGGGCTGCTAACAGGGGAAAATAGCCACAAAGCACCATAGTCACACTATACATGACATCCTGTATTATACCCCAGAGCTGCGCTCACTATTCTGCTGGTCACTGTGTACATACATTACTGATCCTGAGTTACCTCCTGTATTATACTCCAGAGCTGCCCTCACTATTCTGCTGGTGCAGTCACTGTGTACATACATTACATTACTGATCCTGAGTTACCTCCTGTATTATACCCCAGAGCTGCGCTCACTATTCTGCTGGTGCAGTCACTGTGTACATACATTACTGATCCTGAGTTACCTCCTGTATTATACCCCAGAGCTGCACTTACTATTCTGCTGGTGCAGTCACTGTGTACATACATTACATTACTGATCCTGAGTTACATCCTGTATTATACTCCAGAGCTGCACTCACTATTCTGCTGGTGCAGTCATTGTGTACATACATTACATTACTGATCCTGAGTTACATCCTGTATTATACTCCAGAGCTGCTCTCACTATTCTGCTGGTGCAGTCACTGTGTACATACATTACATTACTGATCCTGAGTTACATCCTGAATTATACCCCAGAGCTGCACTTACTATTCTGCTGGTGCAGTCACTGTGTACATACATTACATTACTGATCCTGAGTTACATCCTGTATTATACCCCAGAGCTGCACTCACTATTCTGCTGGTGCAGTCACTGTGTGCATACATTACATTACTGATCCTGAGTTACATCCTGTATTATACTCCAGAGCTGCACTCACTATTCTGCTGGTGCAGTCACTGTGTACATACATTACTGATCCTGAGTTACATCCTGTATTACACCCCAGAGCTGCACTCACTATTCTGCTGGTGCAGTCACTGTGTACATACATTACATTACTGATCCTGAGTTACCTCCTGTATTATACCCCAGAGCTGCACTCACTATTCTGCTGGTGCAGTCACTGTGTACATACATTACATTACTGATCCTGAGTTACATCCTGTATTCTACCCCAGAGCTGCACTCACTATTCTGCTGGTGCAGTCACTGTGTACATACATTACTGATCCTGAGTTACATCCTGTATTATACTCCAGAGCTGCATTCACTGTGTATGTACATTACTTATTTAGCATTATCCTCCGGAGCAGCGCTCCGTATTTTCCTGTACGGATGATTTAGTAGATTATTCTGGCCTCGGTCCTAGATGAAATACCACATCTCTAATCTGATGAGTCTCGGATTCTCGCACCCACGTGAAAATGAGAAGAAATACACAAAGACGCCGAGTTTCATCCTCCTTTCCGAGCGCCACATTCTACACCGATCATTTACATTCCGCCATGTGAGAGCGGCCCAGGACCGCAGTCAGGTACTTCTATGAAGAGACACCGCTGCCTGCTCCTGCGCCCACCAGATCCATCCAGCCGCACCAAGAGACCTGCAGAGCGGAAATCCTCAAGATTTACAGAAATAGAGACCAGCAGAAAGAGCCGAGCCCACGCGGTGCTGGTGGGAACACTACAACCACATATAGGGGATCCGAGGACCCATCCTACAGCTGGTCCCGCTCCAGTGCTTTACACTGCAGCTCTGCTCAGTCAGGACTCCGGATTAGCTGCATTGTCCTTTCAGAGTAAAGTAGAGTGAAAATTACCATGTGGCTCAAAAGCCGAGTCTGCAGGTTTATCCCTCCACCATGCTGTACACTGCAGCTCTGCTCCATTAGGGCAGAACTGTGCCCGGTGACGCCAGTGGACTTGTCCCCCGGAGGGAGGAGAGGATGGAGGATGTTCTGTGTGCAGATCCCGGCACTGCGGGTCGCCCATCGGTGAGGCTGGCACTGTGGGTCGTCCTCTGGGCTGCGCCCGTCGGTAAGGCCGGCACTGTGGGTTGTCCTCTGAGCTGCGCCCTTCAGTGATGCTGGCACTGTGGGTCGTCCTCTGGGCTGCGCCAGTCGGTGAGGCCGGCACTGTGGGTCGCCCTGAGCTGCGCCCTTCGGTGAGGCCGGCACTGTGGGTCGTCCTCTGAGCTGCGCCCGTCGGTGAGGCCGGCACTGTGGGTTGTCCTCTGAGCTGCGCCCGTCGGTGAGGCCGGCACTGTGGGTTATCCTGAGCTGCGCCCTTCGGTGAGGCCGGCACTGTGGGTTGTCCTCTGGGCTGCACCCTTCGGTGAGGCCGGCACTGTGGGTCGTCCTCTGAGCTGCGCCCGTCGGTGAGGCCGGCACTTTTTTTTTTGTTGTCCTCTGGGCTGCGCCCGTCGGTGAGGCCGGCACTGTGGGTCGTCCTCTGGGCTGCGCCTGTCGGTGAGGCCGGCACTGTGGGTCATCCTCTGAGCTGCGCCCGTCGGTGAGGCCGGCACTGTGGGTCATCCTCTGAGCTGCGCCCGTCGGTGAGGCTGGCACTGTGGGTTGTCCTCTGAGCTGCGCCCGTCGGTGAGGCTGGCACTGTGGGTTGTCCTCTGAGCTGCGCCCGTCGATGAGGCTGGCACTGTGGGTTGTCCTCTGAGCTGCGCCCGTCGGTGAGGCTGGCACTGTGGGTTGTCCTCTGAGCTGCGCCCGTCGGTGAGGCTGGCACTGTGGGTTGTCCTCTGAGCTGCGCCCGTCGGTGAGACCGCACGTGTTCACCTTTATTCCTCTGGTTTTTCGTTGCTATAACATTACGTGAGTCAGCGGCTAATCACCGGGCTCCTGGTTATGCCCTGGCAGCCGCAGTGCCCTCTGCTTGGCACCAGCCGTACAACACAGGACTAGTGAACGAGGGCTGAGGGAGCGCAGCTCTGAGGTCTCTCTCCAAACCTCTGCAAATACATTACTACAACCAATGAGCCAAAGACTGAGGGGGAAACTTCAGCCCCACTGCCAGTCACAAAACAAAATCCACAGATGTGACAAACCTCATGGAACAGAATCTATCCCAGGACCCCCCAACTCACCCAGAGACCCCCAAAGAAGGGTCTTATCACTGTATAGTGGAAGTTCATGAAAATTCTTAATATACTTTCAACTTCAAGACCTCTACTTGCTGACAACGAAGAGCCGGGGTGGCCAAGAGCCCCACAGAGGCCGGGGGTGGCCAAGAGCCCCACAGAGGCCGGGGGTGGCCAAGAGCCCCACAGAGGCCGGGGGTGGCCAAGAGCCCCACAGAGGCCGGGGGTGGCCAAGAGCCCCACAGAGGCCGGGGGTGGCCAAGAGCCCCACAGAGGCCGGGGGTGGCCAAGAGCCCCACAGAGGCCGGGAGGGGGAGGGCAGAGCCGCAAACTGGTGAATTATAAGGGAAAAAAATCATCAACCTGCATTCATACATTCTGCTGGCTTAGATGGAAACAGTCACCAAGTCAAGTTGGTGGCCAAATATGTCACTAAATGCGAAGCTTGGGAGGAGCCAGAGCTGCTCATCCAGAGCTGCCGGGTTCATAAATAAAATGTTAGAGCCGCAGTGAAGAATGAGGAAGTAAATAATGGCTGTAAGGCAGGGTAATAACACAGAAGCCGGCGTCTCAGGCAGGACTCTACCATAGCTGGAGACAGTCAGCAGGCTGGTAGCTGTACCCTTCCCACAGCTAGAGACAGCAGGCTGCTAGCTGTACCCTTCCCCAGCTGGAAACAGTCAGCAGGCTGGTAGCTGTACCCTTCCCATAGCTGGAGACAGTCAGCAGGCTGGTAGCTGTACCCTTCCCACAGCTGAAGACAGTCAGCAGGCTGGTAGCTGTACCCTTCCCACAGCTGGAGACAGTCAGCAGGCTGGTAGCTGTACCCCTCCCACAGCTGGAGACAGTCAGCAGGCTGGTAGCTGTACCCTTCCCACAGCTGGAGACAGTCAGCAGGCTGGTAGCTGTACCCTTCCCACAGCTGGAGACAGTCAGCAGGCTGGTAGCTGTACCCTTTCCATAGCTGGAGACAGTCAGCAGGCTGGTAGCTGTACCCTTCCCATAGCTGGAGACAGTCAGCAGGCTGGTAGCTGTACCCTTCATCGCTCACAATATGACCCCAGGAACAGATGGTGGTCGGTCGCTCCTCGCGGGTTCTGAAGCAGCCGGGGCCGCCATGCTTCCCCTCTCCCATGAGGCAATGTGGGAACCGAGCAGGATGACAAGTCCGTGCACGCTGCGTCTCCTCGGCTCTGCTACACCGCACTTTCCCAGGTGACCTGGATTCCTGAGGAAATGTATCATGCATGTGTCATGTGAAATGAGGGAGATTGCACATTCCTCTCCGGAGGATTTTTCGCGTTCTCCTCCCGCTGACAGCACAGTGACCCTCGGTAACTAGTCTGCGTAAAGTGGGGGAAAATGCTCAAATAGCAACTCCCTAATACAGAGCGACACGCGCAGAACGTCGGTACAGCCGGCACTGGGTCTGTGTCCGCCGGGTACAATCAGAGACATACTCCTAGAGGGAGGGTCGATTATAAGTAGCCGGCCTCTTCCCGGGGTGGTCAGGACCCTCTATGTATGGTTGATATACACCAGCGGCTGACTGCATAGCTCCAGTGGAGGAGCGGCCGGCTGGGCAGTGGCGGGGTGGTCAGGACCCCCTATGTATGGTTGATATACACCAGCGGCTGACTGCATAGCTCCAGTGGAGGAGCGGCCGGCTGGGCAGTGGCGGGGTGGTCAGGACCCCCTATGTATGGTTGATATACACCAGCGGCTGACTGCATAGCTCCAGTGGAGGAGCGGCCGGCTGGGCAGTGGCGGGGTGGTCAGGACCCCCTATGTATGGTTGATATACACCAGCGACTGACTGCATAGCTCCAGTGGAGGAGCGGCCGGCTGGGCAGTGGCGGGGTGGTCAGGACCCCCTATGTATGGTTGATATACACCAGCGGCTGACTGCATAGCTCCAGTGGAGGAGCGGCCGGCTGGGCAGTGGCGGGGTGGTCAGGACCCCCTATGTATGGTTGATATACACCAGCGGCTGACTGCATAGCTCCAGTGGAGGAGCGGCCGGCTGGGCAGTGTGCAGGGGCCCCTCGGGCCTTTCCTAATGGCTCCATGTTCTCTGTCCACCAGTAATAAAAGGCGATTAACGCTTTTATAAATCATCCTAACGGCGACATAAAGAGGCAAAATGAGGAAGTCGCAGATACGGATCTGAAAACATAAAAGTTTATGGCGCGAGGAGAGGTCTCCGCTCACCTGAGCGGCACAAGGGGCCGACGGCTATGGGACAGGTGCGATTCCACGGCTAGAAACCCCCAGGAAGGGGCCAGCGTCCCCCATTCATGGGCCCCAGGATGAAGGTGCTGCTTGTAGATTTTTCTACGCAAATCCGCATGGAGCGAGCGCCCTTGTGGGCCCGGGCCCTGGAGCCGTACAGGTAGTCACCCAGCCCATGCTATGTGGAGACCGGTCACGCTGGGGGCAGAGCCCCCGTTACCTGCGCAGGAAGCCGCCATTATCCCGAGCACACGGATCAGACAGGACGATCATTGTCAGGGAGGAGGAGAAAACCACCACCATGTCCCTGGCATCCGAGGGAGGAAATCTCTGGACCTGGCGTTACCCCCGGGGACCACTGATCCATGATGTGACCCCGCAGGATTCATCGTCACTCGGCCGAACGCCCCGGGATTAGGGGAATCCCTCTGCCCATGTCTCCAATGCGGCCCCCAACGCTGAAGGTGATCGTCAAGTGATCGTCCGTATCAGGTCTGTGCAGGTTCACAGAATCAGCGCACGCAGCTCTGCTGTACGATATAGCGGAGCCACCGCAGCGTCGTCACCGAGCAGAAGTGCTGAGACTACAAATCCCCAACCACAAGAGGAAGACGACACGAAACAGCACCGCGGCACAACAGCCCACAGAGACCGTCGTCACAGGACAACGCAGGGTACAAGCACAGATACCTGAGATGCTGGGACTTGTAGTTTCATAACAGATCCTGAGTTAGGCCATGTTCACACGTTCCTGATTCCCCTACTGTTTTTTCTGCACTAAAAACCGCAGCTCTTGGCAGAAAACGCAGGTCCTTTTTTTGGTGCTTTTTTGGTTCGTTTTTTGATGCGTTTTTTTATGCAGTTTTCTATGCAGAGTCTGTGTTTTCTAGGAAGTTTTTTAGGGTTAAAATGGCTGAAAATACCCTAACCCTACCCCTAACCCTATTCTAACCTTAGTGGAAAAAAAATATATATATATTTTTTTTATTGTCCCTACCTATGGGGGTGACAAAGGGGGGGGGGGGGTCATTTACTATTTTTTTTATTTTGATCACTGAGATAGGTTATAGCTCAGTGGTCAAAATGCACTTTGGAACGAATCTGCCGGCCGGCAAGACGGTGGCACCCAGGGAGAAGACGGACAGACGGACGGACACCGGGAGGCCGGGTAAATATAAGGGGGGGAGATGAGGGCACGGGGGGGGGGGGGCGTCGGAGCACGGGGGGGTGGCATCGGAGCATGGGGGGGTGGGATTGGGGCACGGGGGGCAGCCACATTGCAGCGGTTCTGCACCACAAACCGCAGAAAACCCGCAGATATTTTTTTCATCTGCGGGTTTTACTGCAGGTTTGACCTCACAATGGAGGTCTATGGGTGCAGAACCGCTGCAGTTCCGCAAAAAGAAGTGACATGGTACTTCTTTTTTACCGCGGCTATTCAGCGCGGCTTTTTTCGCGATTTTCCGCAATGTGGGCACAGCAGTTCCTGTTTTCCATAGGGTACATTGTAATGTACCCTGCATGGAAAACAGCTGCGGAACCGCAGCGGGAAAATCGCGGCGGTTCCGCATGAAAAAAAGGATGGTGTGAACATGGCCTTATAGCCTGCATTATACCCCAGAGCTGCGCTCACTATTCTGCTGATGCACTCACTGTGTACATACATTACTGATCCTGAGTTACCTCCTGTATTATACCCCAGAGCTGCACTCACTATTCTGCTGGTGCAGTCACTGTGTACATACATTACTGATCCTGAGTTACCTCCTGTATTATACCCCAGAGCTGCACTCACTATTCTGCTGGTGCAGTCACTGTGTACATACATTACATTACTGATCCTGAGTTACATCCTGTATTATACTCCAGAGCTGCGCTCACTATTCTGCTGGTGCAGTCACTGTGTACATACATTACTGATCCTGAGTTACATCCTGTATTATACTCCAGAGCTGCACTCACTATTCTGCTGGTGCAATCACTGTGTACATACATTACATTACTGATCCTGAGTTACATCCTGTATTATACTCCAGAGCTGCACTCACTATTCTGCTGGTGCAGTCACTGTGTACATACATTACATTACTGATCCTGAGTTACATCCTGTATTATACTCCAGAGCTGCACTCGCTATTCTGCTGTCTGGAGACGGACTTGGCGCTCACACAGTTAAGCTGCGCCCGGCTCTTACTATATAGAATATCACTTTCTAGGAATCAGTGGGGGGGTGGATATATTTAGTTCTCGGAGGACCAGAAGCGGAGCGGTCTGTACGGCCTGCGGAGCAGAATTCTGAGTCTCACCAGTGGGACATGTTCCCCCATCCTCGGTGCGGCCCATATGGGAGCAGTGATCTCATTCTGGCCAAAAGGTCAGAAAATACAGTGCGGCCCCTCATACACAACGGAGCGTCCGGAGCAGGCGCTCATCACGTGCAGAGCGGAGGACATGGCCGCACCCAGCAGAGGAGCGGACGAGGAAACACCGGACCATCAAAAATGATAACGAGACGTCAGGTCATAGCGAGTATTCATCACATCGAGCAGAGGGCCAATAACGACGAACAACAAGGTGCAATCAGAGAACCCCGATCACCGACAGCAAGCAGAGATCTTAGGTATCTCTGCAGTCAGCACAGAATGGCGGCGCAGACCTAAATGTCCGCTCCCAGCGCGCAGCAGAGGAAGAATATGAGAAATGTGCTGCAGCGGAGGGCGCACAATAGGGCGGCATTGTACCACTGGGGGGCACCGCACACGAGACACACATCACACATACAAAGCCAGGCAGCCCGATTGCTGTCAGATTAAAAAAAAAAAAAAAGTAACGACCCTCCCGTTTCACCACGTGCGGCGCCACTTATCAAGGTCCAAAATCAGCACTACAATCGCCACCACAGTCCGCGCCGCCGCCATGTCTTTCATCGTGTGCTGTTGGAATCTGCGCTGCCTCCGGAGGAGAGCGATGATGGAAGTGTCTGTGCCAAGCACCTGACGGAGCAGGGGCCGAGAACGGACGGGCGTCTGTAGAGGACTGGAAACTACTGTGTGAGGATCAGCGCCGGCCCTATACGGACTAGGGGCTGCTCGCTGTACCAGGCGCCGCTGATCTCCGTGCACCGTGAGATCGGTTGCAGACGTACTGTTCCTTTAAGAGGTCTCCCTTCGAGGATGCATCTCGAGCACTGAGACACCACTGGCTATAAATTGCCTGTTACCTATGATGATGCCTGCTGCTGGCATAGAACAGGTTAAGTGCAGTCTGGAGCTCCGCCAGCCAGGTGAGCAGCAGTCGCCGGCCCTTTAATTGGTACCCGGTCCACGCAGCGGGTGATCGCGTCGTGCAATTAGCATAATTCCAACCTGCTCTATAATTAGCTGCAGATGAGCAGTGCCAGGCCGAGCCCTCGCCACCCCAGCTCTGCAGGACAGGTATGTGCCACACTCACAGCTGGGGAGACATTAGTCACCGGAAGAGGTTCAGTAGTGTGAGGATGATGAGGGTGGTGATTCCCAGCACAACGCAACCAGTCTGCAGCAGGCTTCCTTATAACACTGTGCCCCACCTGCCCCCATGGCGTCACCTCACGAGGCATCTGCCCGCAAAGACTTTCCCCGACCAGCGCGTTCCTCCTCGAGGGCACAACTACCTCTACTACCTCATCATCCTCTCCGGGCTCTTCACTTTAATAATGCGGAAACTCAAAAAACGAGAAACTTACTGACCGAGCGAAAGTCACCAAAAACCGGAGGGAGGCCACAACCTGTGCGCCCTCAGATGTAACACTACAACTCCCAGCATGTCACAACTTATACAAGAGGTCAGACTGCACAACTACCGCTCTGCGAGTGCACCTCTGCCCACCAACCCCGCGCCCAGGACTCACAGGACCCGGCCTCCTCCATCCACGCCCCGCATCAACCCCAAGGAGCCGTCTCTCCAGGCCCCGGCCCTGCGCAACACCCCGCACTCTCTCAGGCTCCCAGCCTCTCTCCCTGACCGTGTGGCCCCCGTCACCCCTCAGGCCACCAGCCCCTCTCCCCGGCCCTGTGGCCCCCGTCACCCATCAGGCCACCAGCCCTTCTCCCCGGCCCTGTGGCCCCCCCTCAGGCCACCAACCCCTCTCTCCGGCCCTGTGGCCCCCGTCACTCCTCAGGCCGCCAGCCCCTCTCCCCGGCCCCCGTCACCCATCAGGCCGCCAGCCTCTCTCCCCGGCCCTGTGGCCCCCGTCACCCCTCAGGCCACCAGCCCTTCTCCCCGGCCCTGTGGCCCCCCCCTCAGGCCACCAGCCCCTCTCTCCGGCCCTGTAGCCCCCGTCACTTCTCAGGCCACCAGCCCCTCTCCCCGGCCCTGTGGCCCCCGTCACTCCTCAGGCCACCAGCCCCTCTCCCCGGCCCTGCGGCCCCCGTCACCCCTCAGGCCACCAGCCTCTCTCTCTCCGGCCCTGTAGCCCCCGTCACCCCTCAGGCCACCAGCCCTTCTCCCCAGCCCTGTGGCCCCCGTCACCCATCAGGCCGCCAGCCCCTCTCTCCGGCCCTGTAGCCCCCGTCACCCATCAGGCCACCAGCCCCTCTCCCCGTAGCCCCCGTCACCCATCAGGCCACCAGCCTCTCTCCCCGTCCCTGTAGCCCCCGTCACCCATCAGGCCACCAGCCTCTCTCCGCCCTGTGGCCCCCGGCCCCTCTCCCCAGCCTGTGGCCCCCTCTCACCCGACCCTGCGGCCCCTCTCACCCCCGGCCCTGTGGCCCCCTCTCACCCGACCCTGCGGCCCCTCTCACCCGACCCTGCGGCCCCTCTCACCCCCGGCCCTGCGGCCCCTCTCACCCCCGGCCCTGCGGCCCCTCTCACCCCCGGCCCTGCGGCCCCTCTCACCCCCGGCCCTGCGGCCCCTCTCACCCCCGGCCCTGTGGCCCCTCTCACCCCCGGCCCTGTGGCCCCTCTCCCCCGGCCCTGCTGCCCCTCTCCCTCTCACCCCCGGCCCTGCGGCCCCTCTCCCCCGGCCCTGTGGCCCCTCTCACCCCCGGCCCTGCGGCCCCTCACCCCCGGCCCTGTGGCCCCTCTCCCCCGGCCCCTCTCACCCCCGGCCCCGTGGCCCCTCTCCCCCGGCCCCTCTCCCCCGTGGCCCCTCTCCCCCGGCCCTGTGGCCCCTCTCCCCCGGCCCTGGGGCCCCTCTCCCCCGGCCCCTCTCTCCCCCGGCCCTGCGGCCCCTCTCTCCCCCGGCCCTGCGGCCCCTCTCACCCCCGGCCCTGCGGCCCCTCTCACCCCCGGCCCTGCGGCCCCTCTCACCCCCGGCCCTGCGGCCCCTCTCACCCCCGGCCCTGCGGCCCCTCACCCCCGGCCCTGTAGCCCCTCTCCCCCGGCCCTGCGGCCTCTCACCCCCGGCCCTGTGGCCCATCTCACCCCCGGCCCTGTGGCCTCTCTCCCCCGGCCCTGCGGCCCCTCTCACCCCCGGCCCTGTAGCCCCTCTCCCCCGGCCCTGCGGCCCCTCTCCCCCGGCCCCTCTCACCCGACCCTGCGGCCCCTCTCTCCCCCGGCCCTGTGGCCCCTCTCACCCCCGGCCCCGTGGCCCCTCTCCCCCGGCCCTGTAGCCCTCTCACCTGCAGCTCGCACCAGGCCACCTCCACCGTGGTCTCCGTGTCCAGCCCCTTATAAACCGTCTTGAACGATCCTCTCCCGATCTCGATGTCGAACTTGAGGAACCGTCCGTCCGGGGAGAAGCCGACCGCTTTGGTCTCCAGCTCCTCGTTGTCGTCCTGGGCCCTTTCCTCGGGCAGGGAGCGCGGCAGCCGGGAGTCCGGGGCCTCAGGGGGAGCGGGCGGCGGGGCTGCGGCCTCCGCGGTGTCCGGGCCGCTCTCCTCCTCCTCCTCGGGCCGGGAGAGCGCGGGCACGGCCGGGAGGCAGAGCACGGACTCGGGCGGGGAGATGCACTGGTTGGACGGCAGCTCCAGGGCTGTGGCGTTGGAGTCGCAGATGACGCTGCGGCGGAAGAAGCGGTGCTCGGCCTTGTCCTTGTCCATGGTGTGCCGGCGGCGGCGGAACTCTTCGGGCCGCCCGTCCGCCTCCTCCCTGGGGGCCGACAGCGACGTATCCGAGCTGGAGCCATTAGAAGGCCGCGGCGGGGCGAGGGACATGGTCGTGTCCGGTGCGGGCGGTGTTCTCAGCGGGGCCGGGGGTCGGGGCCCTGGGCAGGCAGCGGGCTGTGAGTCGGCTCCCACGGCCGGAGCTCACAGGCCATGCTGAGACACGGACATGAGACGAGGCGGCCGCTCTCTGACAGGAACAATCTCTCCCCTCACCCTCCACAGCCTAATGGCGCTCAGCGGCGCCGCGCCGACACACAGCGAGCGCCGGACACGCCCCTCACAGCAGCGACACGCCCACTAACAAACGCAGCCCCGCCCACCACATGTAAGAGACCCGACACGCCTTCGTTTTCAAGCTGTAACCGCTGAAGACAAGGGCAACGCCCATTGTTTGGTTTTGCTCCCCGTCGACCACGCCCATACACGTAGTCACGCCCAAAACATTGTACGCATGCGTGTTACCTCTCCCTCGCCTAAGGGGGAAATGACGTCACTGGAGTCCCCAGGGCGTGATGGGAAATGTAGTCTTTGGCATGCTTGGGCCTACTGAGTATTGGACTAAAAGGCCGCCAGTGTGCGGCAGGTAGGACTGAGGCGGAAATTCAGCCCTGGCATCAGAATCACCCAGGCCCATGGTGTCCCCGGGCACCAGGGGGATATAGCACTAATATGACCCTGGATGGAGGAAAGAAAGAGTTACCACGAGACCAGTATGGCTAATGATGCCTCAGTCACAGCTCTTACAGTATGGAGAACACTGATTCTGTTAGCAGAATCCCATGACCAGGCAGGCTCTGTGTGCGGCTGTCCCCATAAAGATGGCTAGCCGCAAAATCCCTCATCTTCCACACTGCTCAGGAGGAAATGCAGAAATAATGCCGCCATGCTGTGCAAATAAATAATATAGCCATACTATAAATACAGTGTTCCCATATATTACACATATAAATAATGCCGCCATACTGTGCAAATAATATAGCCACACTATAAATACAGTGTTCCCATATATTACACCTATAAATAATGCCGCCATACTGTACAGAGATAATACCACCATACATTACACATAAATAATGCTGCCACACTGTCTACAGAAAATACCACCATACATTACACATAAATAATGCTGCCACACTGTCTACAGAAAATACCACCGTACATTACACATAAATAATGCTGCCACACTGTCTACAGATAATACCACCGTACATTACACATAAATAATGCTGCCACACTGTCTACAGATAATACCACCGTACATTACACATAAATAATGCTGCCACACTGTCTACAGATAATACCACCGTACATTACACATAATGCTGCCACACTGTCTACAGATAATACCACCGTACATTACACATAAATAATGCTGCCACACTGTCTACAGATAATACCACCGTACATTACACATAATGCTGCCACACTGTCTACAGATAATACCACCGTACATTACACATAATGCTGCCACACTGTCTACAGATAATACCACCGTACATTACACATAAATAATGCTGCCACACTGTCTACAGATAATACCACCGTACATTACACATAATGCTGCCACACTGTCTACAGATAATACCACCGTACATTACACATAAATAATGCTGCCACACTGTCTACAGATAATACCACCGTACATTACACATAAATAATGCTGCCACACTGTCTACAGATAATACCACCGTACATTACACATAAATAATGCTGCCACACTGTCTACAGATAATACCACCGTACATTACACATAAATAATGCTGCCACACTGTCTACAGATAATACCACCGTACATTACACATAAATAATGCTGCCACACTGTCTACAGATAATACCACCGTACATTACACATAAATAATGCTGCCACACTGTCTACAGATAATACCACCGTACATTACACATAATGCTGCCACACTGTCTACAGATAATACCACCGTACATTACACATAATGCTGCCACACTGTCTACAGATAATACCACCGTACATTACACATAATGCTGCCACACTGTCTACAGATAATACCACCGTACATTACACATAATGCTGCCACACTGTCTACAGATAATACCACCGTACATTACACATAATGCTGCCACACTGTCTACAGATAATACCACCGTACATTACACATAAATAATGCTGCCACACTGTCTACAGATAATACCACCGTACATTACACACATAAATAATGCCGCCATACTATGTAAAGATAGTATTCCCATACATTAAACATATAATGCTGCCATAATGTACAGAGATAATACCACCATTCATTACACATAAATAATGCCGCCATACTGTACAGAGAAAATACCCCCGTACAGTACACATAAATAATGCCGCCACACTGTCTACAGATAATACCACCGTACATTACACATATAAATAATGCCGCCACACTGTACACAGATAATACTACCGTACATTACACATAAATAATGCCGCCATACTGTACACAGATAATACTACCGTACATTACACATAAATAATGCCGCCATACTGTACACAGATAATACTACCGTACATTACACATATAATAATGCCGCCATACTGTACACATAAAAATACCACAATGATTTACACATATATAAATACAGTGGGGGAAAAAAAAGTATTTAGCCCCCAATCGTGCAAGTTCTCCCCCTTATAAAGATGAGCGCGGCCTGTAACTGACATCATAGGTCGACCACAACTATGAGAGTCACAATGAGAAAACAAATCCAGAAAATCACCGCGTCTGATTTGGACGATTTATTTTGCTAATTATGGTGGAAAATAAGTATTTGATCATTAACAAAAGTTCATCTCAATATTTTGTTCTCCATCCTTTGTTGGCAATGACAGAGGTCAGACGTTTTCTGTAAGTCTTCACCAGGTTGGCACACACTGTTGGTGGTATGTTGGCCCATTCCTCCATGCAGATCTCCTCTAGAGCAGTGATGTTCTGGTCCTGTCGCTGGGCAACACGGACTTTCACCTCCCTCCAAAGGTTTTCTATAGGGTTGAGATCTGGAGACTGGCTAGGCCACTCCAGGACCTTGAAATGCTTCTTACAAAGCCACTCCTTCATTGCCCTGGCAGTGTGCTTGGGATCATTATCGTGCTGAAAGACCCATGCATGTTTCATCTTCAATGCCGTTGCTGATGGAAGGAGGTTTGCATTCAAAATCTCATGATACATGGCCCATTCATTCTTTCATGGACACGGATCAGTCGGCCTGGTCCCTCTGCAGAGAAACAGCCCCAAAACATGATTTTGCCACCCCCATGCTTCACAGTAGGTATGGTGTTCTTTGGATGCAACTCAGCATTCTGTCTCCTACAAACACGACAAGTTTTGTTTCTACCAAACAATTCTACTTTGGTTTCATCAGACCATAGGACATTCTCCCAATAATCTTCTGGATCATCCAAACGCTCTCTAGCAAATTCAGACGGGCCGGACATGTACTGGCTTAAGCAGATCTGAGTCCCTGGCGTAGTGTGTTACTGATGGTAGCCTTTGTTACGGTGGTCCCAGCTCTATGCAGGTCATTCACTAGGTCCCCCGTGTGGTTCTGGGATTTTTGCCCACCGTTCTTGTGATCATTTTGACCCCACGGGGTGAGACCTTGCGTGGAGCCCCAGATTGAGGGAGATTATCAGTGGTCTTGTATGTCTTCCAGTTTCTTATTATTGCTCCCACAGTTGATATAGTTGTGGTCTACCTATAATGTCAATTACAGGCCTCGCTCATCTCTTTAAGTGGGAGAACTCGCACAGTTGGTGGCTGACTACATACTTTTTTCCCCACTGTATAATGCTGCCATACTGTGCACAGATAATACCACCATACATTACACATGTAAATAATGCCGCCATACTGTATTCAGATAGTACCATCAGACATTACACATATACACAATTCTGCCATACTCTACACAGATAATACCACCACACATTATACATATAAATAATACCACCATACTGAACACAGAAAATAATGTCACTGTACATTGAACAAATAAATAATGCCGCCATAGTATACACAGATATTACCACCATGCATTACACATAAATAATACCGCCATACATTACACATATAAATAATACCACCATGCTGAACACAGATAATACCACCATACATTACACATAGAAATCATGCTGCCATACTGAGCACAGATAATACACTATACATTGTACATATAAATAATGCTGCCATACTGAGCACAGATAATTCACTATACATTGTACATATAAATAATGCTGCCATACTGTGCACAGATAATACCACTATACATTGTACATATAAGTAATGCTGCCATATTGTGCACAGATAATACCACCATACATTACACATAGAAATAATACCGCCATACTGAACACAGATAATACCACCATACATTACACATAGAAATAATGCTGCCATACTGAGCACAGATACCACCATACATTACACATAGAAATAATGCTGCCATACTGAGCACAGATAATACACTATACATTGTACATATAAATAATGCTGCCATACTGTGCACAGATAATACCACCATACATTACACATAGAAATAATGCTGCCATACTGAGCACAGATACCACCATACATTACACATAGAAATAATGCTGCCATACTGAGCACAGATAATACACTATACATTACACATAGAAATAATGCTGCCATACTGCGCACAGATACCACCATACATTACACATAGAAATAATGCTGCCATACTGAGCACAGATAATACACTATACATTACACATAGAAATAATGCTGCCATACTGCGCACAGATACCACCATACATTACACATAGAAATAATGCTGCCATACTGAGCACAGATAATACACTATACATTGTACATATAAATAATGCTGCCATACTGTGCACAGATAATACCACCATACATTACACATAGAAATAATGCTGCCATACTGAGCACAGATACCACCATACATTACACATAGAAATAATGCTGCCATACTGAGCACAGATAATACACTATACATTACACATAGAAATAATGCTGCCATACTGCGCACAGATACCACCATACATTACACATAGAAATAATGCTGCCATACTGAGCACAGATAATACACTATACATTACACATAGAAATAATGCTGCCATACTGCGCACAGATACCACCATACATTACACATAGAAATAATGCTGCCATACTGAGCACAGATAATACACTATACATTGTACATATAAATAATGCTGCCATACTGTGCACAGATAATACCACCATACATTACACATAGAAATAATGCTGCCATACTGAGCACAGATACCACCATACATTACACATAGAAATAATGCTGCCATACTGAGCACAGATAATACACTATACATTACACATAGAAATAATGCTGCCATACTGCGCACAGATACCACCATACATTACACATAGAAATAATGCTGCCATACTGTGCACAGATAATACCACTATACATTGTACATATAAGTAATGCTGCCATACTGTGCACAGATAATACCACCATACATTACACATAGAAATAATACCGCCATACTGAACACAGATAATACCACCATACATTACACATAGAAATAATGCTGCCATACTGAGCACAGATACCACCATACATTACACATAGAAATAATGCTGCCATACTGAGCACAGATACCACCATACATTGCACATAGAAATAATGCTGCCATACTGAGCACAGATACCACCATACATTGCACATAGAAATAATGCTGCCATACTGAGCACAGATACCACCATACATTACACATAGAAATAATGCTGCCATACTGAGCACAGATACCACCATACATTACACATAGAAATAATGCTGCCATACTGAGCACAGATACCACCATACATTACACATAGAAATAATGCTGCCATACTGAGCACAGATACCACCATACATTGCACATAGAAATAATGCTGCCATACTGAGCACAGATACCACCATACATTGCACATAGAAATAATGCTGCCATACTGAGCACAGATACCACCATACATTACACATAGAAATAATGCTGCCATACTGAGCACAGATACCACCATACATTGCACATAGAAATAATGCTGCCATACTGAGCACAGATACCACCATACATTGCACATAGAAATAATGCTGCCATACTGAGCACAGATACCACCATACATTACACATAGAAATAATGCTGCCATACTGAGCACAGATACCACCATACATTACACATAGAAATAATGCTGCCATACTGAGCACGGATACCACCATACATTGCACATAGAAATAATGCTGCCATACTGAGCACAGATACCACCATACATTACACATAGAAATAATGCTGCCATACTGAGCACAGATACCACCATACATTACACATAGAAATAATGCTGCCATACTGAGCACGGATACCACCATACATTACACATAGAAATAATGCTGCCATACTGAGCACGGATACCACCATACATTGTACATATAAAATGTAATATACCATATGAATATAATATATCTGCTATCTCTGGGGTCTGTGTCACCATGGACCTGACGTGTGCCGCAGCTGCCCCCGTATGTCACCGCCATCCTGTGTCCTATCCAGCTGTCCGCAGTGATCTCTTCTCATCTTCTGATGTCCTGGCAGCGGCACAGAGGCAGGAGTGCGGCCGGGGTCCGCGGCATGTGCTGTAATCAGACCCCCAGAAATTGGCAGATGCCATAACCCCGTAACCCCGATCTCATGTAGACCCTTATTGGATGGCGGTCTTCAATCATCTCTGATTGCTGCTCATCCCTGTGACCGTGTAATCAGGGGCAGGAGAGGGGCCGTTCCCGGAGAACCACTGATCGCAGCCATGGATGCTGCAGTCAAAGCCTCTGCTCATCCTGATCCTCCTGGTGTGTGAATAGAATGCTAGGTACAGTACGGACTGACACCATGTAGGATCAATACCTGGGCTACTGACAAGGGCAGTTTCATATTGATATTGATATGCTGGCAGCCATCAGACTCCTCCGCCGGAGAGTGGGTGATATATAGGACGCAGCGCCGCTCACAACCAGCGACACAACCTGCAGGTCAGGCGGAGCGGACGCTGCACGGGCGGCCAGTGAGCAGGATATAGGGCGACCACTGACCCCATATACGTTCCCACAGCTCCGCTAATGGCTGACAGTATCCACATTCTGTGTCTTATCCCCATAACAGTGCGTCCACAGATTCCCCATAACAGCGCATCATCCACAGATCCCCCATAACAGTGCATCATCCACAGATCCACATAACAGTGCATCATCCACAGATCCCCCATAACAGTGCATCATCCACAGATCCCCCATAACAGTGCATCATCACAGATCCCCATAACAGTGCATCATCCACAGATCCCCCATAACAGCGCATCATCACAGATCCACATAACAGTGCATCATCCACAGATCCCCCATAACAGTGCATCATCACAGATCCACATAACAGTGCATCATCCACAGATCCCCCATAACAGTGCATCATCCACAGATCCCCCATAACAGTGCATCATCCACAGATCCCCCATAACAGTGCATCATCACAGATCCACATAACAGTGCATCATCACAGATCCACATAACAGTGCATCATCCACAGATCCCCCATAACAGAGCATCATCCACAGATCCCCCATAACAGTGCATCATCCACAGATCCACATAACAGTGCATCATCCACAGATCCCCCATAACAGTGCATCATCCACAGATCCCCCATAACAGTGCATCATCACAGATCCCCATAACAGTGCATCATCCACAGATCCCCCATAACAGCGCATCATCACAGATCCACATAACAGTGCATCATCCACAGATCCCCCATAACAGTGCATCATCACAGATCCACATAACAGTGCATCATCCACAGATCCCCCATAACAGTGCATCATCCACAGATCCCCCATAACAGAGCATCATCCACAGATCCACATAACAGTGCATCATCCACAGATCCACATAACAGTGCATCATCCACAGATCCCCCATAACAGTGCATCATCCACAGATCCCCCATAACAGAGCATCATCCACAGATCCACATAACAGTGCATCATCCACAGATCCACATAACAGTGCATCACCCACAGATCCCCCATAACACTGCATCATCCACAGATCCCCCATAACACTGCATCATCCACAGATCCACATAACAGTGCATCATCCACAGATCCCCCATAACAGTGCATCGTCCACAGATCCCCCATAACAGTGCATCATCACAGATCCCCCATAACAGGGCATCATCCACAGATCCACATAACAGTGCATCATCCACAGATCCCCCATAACAGTGCATCATCCACAGATCCCCTCATAACAGTGCATCGTCCACAGATCCCCCATAACAGTGCATCATCCACAGATCCCCTCATAACAGTGCATCGTCCACAGATCCCCCATAACAGGGCATCATCCACAGATCCACATAACTGCATTATCCACAGATCCCCCATAACAGTGCATCATCCACAGATCCCCCATAACACTGCATCATCCACAGATCCCGCATAATAGCGCGTCGTCCACAGATCCCCATAACAGTGTCATCCACAGATCCCCCATAACAGTGCGTCCACAGATCTGCCATAACAGTGCATCATCCACAGATCCCCCATAACACTGCATCATCCACAGATCCACATAACAGTGCATCATCCACAGATCCCCCATAACAGTGCATCATCCACAGATCCCCTCATAACAGTGCATCGTCCACAGATCCCCCATAACTGTGCGTCGTCCACAGATCCCCCATAACAGTGTATCATCACAGATCCCCCATAACAGGGCATCATCCACAGATCCACATAACTGCATTATCCACAGATCCCCCATAACAGTGCATCATCCACAGATCCCCCATAACACTGCATCATCCACAGATCCCGCATAATAGCGCGTCGTCCACAGATCCCCATAACAGTGTCATCCACAGATCCCCCATAACAGTGCGTCCACAGATCTGCCATAACAGTGCATCATCCACAGATCCCCCATAACAGTGCATCATCCACAGATCCCCCATAACAGTGCATTATCCACAGTTCCCCCATAACAGTGCATCATCCACAGATCCACATAACAGTGCATCATCCACAGATCCCCCATAACAGTGCATCATCCACAGATCCCCTCATAACAGTGCATCGTCCACAGATCCCCCATAACTGTGCGTCGTCCACAGATCCCCCATACCAGTGTATCATCACAGATCCCCCATAACAGGGCATGATCCACAGATCCACATAACAGTGCATTATCCACAGATCCCCCATAACAGTGCATCATCCACAGATCCCCCATAACACTGCATCATCCACAGATCCCGCATAATAGTGCGTCGTCCACAGATCCCCATAACAGTGTCATCCACAGATCCCCCATAACAGTGCGTCCACAGATCTGCCATAACAGTGTATCATCACAGATCCCCCATAACAGTGCATCATCCACAGATCCCCAATAACAGTGCATCATACACAGATCCCCCATAACAGTGCATCGTCCACAGATCCCCCATAACTGTGCATCGTCCACAGATCCCCCATAACAGTGCATCATCACAGATCCCCCATAACATGGCATCATCCACAGATCCACATAACAGTGCATTATCCACAGATCCCCCATAACAGTGCTTCGTCCACAGATCCCCATAACAGTGCATCATCCACAGATCCCCCATAACAGTGCATCATCCACAGATCCACATAACAGCGCATCATCCACAGATCCCCCATAACAGTGCGTCATCCACAGATCCCCCATAACAGTGCATCATCCACAGATCCCCCATAACAGTGCATCATCCACAGATCCCCCATAACAGTGCATCATCCACAGATCCACATAACAGCGCATCATCCACAGATCCCCCATAACAGTGCGTCGTCCACAGATCCCCCATAACAGCGCGTCGTCCACAGATCCCCATAACAGCGCGTCATCCACAGATCCCCATAACAGCGTGTCCTCCACACATCCCCCATAACAGTGTCATCCACAGATCCCCCATAACAGTGCATCATCCACAGATCCCCCATAACAGTGCATCATCCACAGATCCCCCATAACAGTGCGTCATCCACAGATCCCCCATAACTGTCATCCACAGATCCCCTATAACAGTGCATCATCCACAGATCCCCCATAACAGTGTCATCCACAGATCCCCCATAACAGGGCATCACCCAGAGATCCCCCATAACAGTGCATCATCACAGAACCCCCATAACAGGGCATCATCCACAGATCCACATAACAGTGCATCATCCACAGATCCCCATAACAGTGCGTTGTCCACAGATCCCCATAACAGTGCATCATCCACAGATCCCCCATAACAGTGCATCATCCACAGATCCCCCATAACAGTGCATCATCCACAGATCCCCCATAACAGCGTGTCGTCCACAGATCCCCATAACAGTGCGTTGTCCACAGATCCCCCATAACAGTGTCATCCACAGATTCCCATAACAGTGCATCATCCACAGATCCCCCATAACAGTGCGTCATCCACAAATCCCCCATAGCTGTCATCCACAGATCCCCCATAACAGTGCATCATCCACAGATCCCCCATAACAGTGTCATCCACAGATCCCCCATAACAGGGCATCACCCACAGATCCCCTATAACAGTGGGTCATCCACAGATTCCCCATAACAGTGAGTCGTCCACAGATCCCCCATAACAGTGCATCATCCACAGATCCCCCATAACAGTGCATCATCCACAGATCCCCCATAACAGTGCGTCGTCCACAGATCCCCATAACAGTGTCACCCACAGATCCCCATAACAGGGCGTCGTCCACAGATCCCCATAACAGTGCATCATCCACAGATCCCCTCATAACAGTGCATCATCCACAGATCCCCATAAAAGTGCTCCTTTAGCTCTTATGTCATGATCACGCAGCGCTCCTTTAGTTCTCATATGATGACATCACACAGCGCTCCTTTAGTTCTCATATGATGACATCACACAGCGATCCATTAGTTCTCATATGATGACATCACACAGCGCTCCTTTAGTTCTCATATGATGACATCACACAGCGCTCCTTTAGTTCTCATATGATGACATCACACAGCGATCCATTAGTTCTCGTATGATGACATCACGCAGCGCTTCATTAGTTCTTGTATGATGACGTCACGCAGCGCTCCATTAGTTCTCATATGATGACATCACGCAGCGCTCCATTAGTTCTCGTATGATGACATCACGCAGTGCTCCATTAGTTCGCGTATGATGACATCACACAGCGCTCCATTAGTTCTCATATGATGACATCACACAGCGCTCCATTAGTTCTTGTATGATGACATCACGCAGCGCTCCATTAGTTCTCTTATTATGACATCACGCAGCGCTCCATTAGTTCTCGTATGATGACATCACACAGCGCTCCATTAGTTCGCGTATGATGACATCACGCAGTGCTCCATTAGTTCGCGTATGATGACATCACACAGCGCTCCATTAGTTCTCATATGATGACATCACACAGCGCTCCATTAGTTCTTGTATGATGACATCACGCAGTGCTCCATTAGTTCTCTTATGATGACATCACACAGCGCTCCATTAGTTCTCGTATGATGACATCACACAGCACTCCATTAGTTCTCATATGACATCACGCAGCGCTCCATTAGTTCTCGTATGATGACATCACGCAGCTCTCCTTTAGTTCTCATGTGATGACATCACACAGCGCTCCATTAGTTCTCGTATGATGACATCACACAGTGCTCCATTAGTTCTCATGATGACATCACGCAGCGCTCCATTAGTTCTCGTATGATGACATCACGCAGCTCTCCTTTAGTTCTCATGTGATGACATCACACAGTGCTCCATTAGTTCTCATGATGACATCACGCAGCGCTCCATTAGTTCTCGTATGATGACATCACACAGCGCTCCATTAGTTCTCGTATGATGACATCACACAGCACTCCATTAGTTCTCATATGACATCACGCAGCGCTCCATTAGTTCTCGTATGATGACATCACGCAGCTCTCCTTTAGTTCTCATGTGATGACATCACACAGCGCTCCATTAGTTCTCGTATGATGACATCACGCAGCGCTCCATTAGTTCTCGTATGATGACATCACGCAGCGCTCCATTAGTTCTCATGATGACATCACGCAGCGCTCCATTAGTTCTCGTATGATGACATCACGCAGCGCTCCATTAGTTCTCTTATGATGACATCACACAGCACTCCATTAGTTCTCATATGACATCACGCAGCGCTCCATTAGTTCTCGTATGATGACATCACACAGTGCTCCATTAGTTCTCGTATGATGACATCACACAGCACTCCATTAGTTCTCATATGACATCACGCAGCGCTCCATTAGTTCTCGTATGATGACATCACGCAGCTCTCCTTTAGTTCTCATGTGATGACATCACACAGCGCTCCATTAGTTCTCGTATGATGACATCACACAGTGCTCCATTAGTTCTCGTATGATGACATCACACAGTGCTCCATTAGTTCTCATGATGACATCACGCATCGCTCCATTAGTTCTCGTATGATGACATCACGCAGCTCTCCTTTAGTTCTCATGTGATGACATCACACAGCGCTCCATTAGTTCTCGTATGATGACATCACGCAGCGCTCTAACAGTTCTCGTATGATGACATCATCAACGTATCTTATTTCCTCATTCATTCCGTTCATCTTGACAGGACACAGATTTCTTGGATCTTATTATCTTCAGCCTCCACTTATCCCAACAAACAAAGTGTAGGAAGCGAGGAGGAGGCGTCGCGGGGAGCCCAAGTGGTCATGAAACAGACACGGCTTTCTTCCCTGGGCACAGCTGGTACACATGGAGAGATGCCAGCGAGGGACACGGTCAACCAAGAAGAGTCAGGCAGAGACAGACGGGGGCTCCAGATAGAGACCCTCTGTCATCCTGTCATCTCTGCTGGTTATCACCCTCCATAATGTAACATTCATAGATGGAGAGATCTCGGGACGTTCTATAAAGTCAGAAAGTCGTCCATGTCTCCTCCAGCTGCTCTATGTAGGTCAGATACAGTGGGGCAAAAAAGTATTTAGTCAGTCAGCAATAGTGCAAGTTCCACCACTTAAAAAGATGAGAGGCGTCTGTAATTTACATCATAGGTAGACCTCAACTATGGGAGACAAACTGAGAAAAAAAAATCCAGAAAATCACATTGTCTGTTTTTTTAACATTTTATTTGCATATTATGGTGGAAAATAAGTATTTGGTCAGAAACAAAATTTCATCTCAATACTTTGTAATATATCCTTTGTTGGCAATGACAGAGGTCAGACGTTTTCTGTAAGTCTTCACAAGGTTGCCACACACTGTTGTTGGTATGTTGGCCCATTCCTCCATGCAGATCTCCTCTAGAGCAGTGATGTTTTTGGCTTTTCGCTTGGTAACACGGACTTTCAACTCCCTCCAAAGGTTTTCTATAGGGTTGAGATCTGGAGACTGGCTAGGCCACTCCAGGACCTTGAAATGCTTCTTACGAAGCCACTCCTTCGTTGCCCTGGCGGTGTGCTTTGGATCATTGTCATGTTGAAAGACCCAGCCACGTTTCATCTTCAATGCCCTTGCTGATGGAAGGAGGTTTGCACTCAAAATCTCACGATACATGGCCCCATTCATTTTTTCATGTACCCGGATCAGTCGTCCTGGCCCCTTTGCAGAGAAACAGCCCCAAAGCATGATGTTTCCACCACCATGCTTTACAGAAGGTATGGTGTTTGATGGATGCAACTCAGTATTCTTTTTCCTCCAAACACGACAAGTTGTGTTTCTACCAAACAGTTCCAGTTTGGTTTCATCAGACCATAGGACATTCTCCCAAAACTCCTCTGGATCATCCAAATGCTCTCTAGCAAACTTCAGACGGGCCCGGACATGTACTGGCTTAAGCAGTGGGACACGTCTGGCACAGCAGGATCTGAGTCCATGGTGGCGTAGTGTGTTACTTATGGTAGGCCTTGTTACATTGGTCCCAGCTCTCTGCAGTTCATTCACTAGGTCCCCCCGCGTGGTTCTGGGATTTTTGCTCACCGTTCTTGTGATCATTCTGACCCCACGGGGTGGGATTTTGCGTGGAGCCCCAGATCGAGGGAGATTATCAGTGGTCTTGTATGTCTTCCATTTTCTAATTATTGCTCCCACTGTTGATTTCTTCACTCCAAGCTGGTTGGCTATTGCAGATTCAGTCTTCCCAGCCTGGTGCAGGGCTACAATTTTGTTTCTGGTGTCCTTTGACAGCTCTTTGGTCTTCACCATAGTGGAGTTTGGAGTCAGACTGTTTGAGGGTGTGCACAGGTGTCTTTTTATACTGATAACAAGTTTAAACAGGTGCCATTACTACAGGTAATGAGTGGAGGAAAGAGGAGACTCTTAAAGAAGAAGTTACAGGTCTGTGAGAGCCAGAAATCTTGATTGTTTGTTTCTGACCAAATACTTATTTTCCACCATAATATGCAAAAAAAAATGATAAAAAAACAGACAATGTGATTTTCTGGATTTTTTTTTCTCAGTTTGTCTCCCATAGTTGAGGTCTACCTATGATGTAAATTACAGACGCCTCTCATCTTTTTAAGTGGTGGAACTTGCACTATTGCTGACTGACTAAATACTTTTTTGCCCCACTGTATGTAATGCGGCTGTATAAGGGATGAATGCAAATATTAATTTTGGAAGTCAGAGCTGGTCACACTTTTGTGTAGGCCCATGGAGAAGCACAGACCCCCTTCCACCACTAAGTGGAGCTCCCTGTATTCAGAGATGCACGACAAGATCCTGTCTGTGGCCACCACTAGAGGGAGCTCCCCTGTATACAGAGATATATGATAAGGTCCTGTCTGCAGCCACCATTAGGGGGAGCTCCCTGTATACAGAGATACATGATAAGATCCTGTCTGCAGCCACCACTAGGGGGAGCTCCCTGTATACAGAGATACATGATAAGATCCTGTCTGCAGCCACCACTAGGGGGAGCTCCTTGTATACAGAGATACATGATAAGATCCTGTCTGCAGCCACCACTAAGGGGAGCTCCCTGTATACAGAGATACATGATAAGGTCCTGTCTGCAGCCACCACTAGGGGGAGCTCCCTCTATACAGAGATACATGATAAGATCCTGTCTGCAGCCACCACTAGGGGGAGCTCCCTGTATACAGAGATACATGATAAGATCCTGTCTGCAGTCACCACTAGGGGGAGCTCCCTGTATACAGAGATACATGATAAGATCCTGTCTGCAGTCACCACTAGAGGGAGCTCCCTGTATACAGAGATACATGATAAGGTCCTGTCTGCAGCCACCACTAGGGGGAGCTCCCTGTATACAGAGATACATGATAAGATCCTGTCTGCAGTCACCACTAGGGGGAGCTCCCTGTATATAGAGATACATGATAAGATCCTGTCTGCAGTCACCACTAGAGGGAGCTCACTGTATACCGATACGTGATAAGATTCTGTCTGCAGACACCACTAGGGGGAGCTCCCTGTATACAGAGATACATGATAAGAACCTGTCTGCAGCCACCACTAGGGGGAGCTCCCTGTATACAGAGATACATGATAAGATCCTGTCTGCAGCCACCACTAGGGGGAGCTCCCTGTATATAGAGATACATGATAAGATCCTGTCTGCAGTCACCACTAGGGGGAGCTCCCTGTATACAGAGATACATGATAAGATCCTGTCTGCAGTCACCACTAGGGGGAGCTCCCTGTATACAGAGATACATGATAAGATCCTGTCTGCAGCCACCACTAGAGGGAGCTCCCTGTATACAGAGATACATGATAAGATCCTGTCTGCAATCACCACTAGGGGGAGCTCCCTGTATACAGAGATACATGATAAGATCCTGCCCGCAGTCACCACTAGGGGGAGCTCCCTGTATACAGAGATACATGATAAGATCCTGCCCGCAGTCACCACTAAGGGGAGCTCCCTGTATACAGAGATACATGATAAGATCCTGTCTGCAGTCTCCACTAGAGGGAGCTCACTGTATACAGATACGTGATAAGATCCTGTCTGCAGCCAACACTAGGGGGAGCTCCCTGTATACAGAGATACATGATAAGATCCTGTCTGCAGCCACCACTAGGGGGAGCTCCCTGTATACCGAGATACATGATAAGATCCTGTCTGCAGTCACCACTAGGGGAAGCTCCCTGTATACAGAGATACATGATAAGATCCTGTCTGCAGTCACCACTAGGGGGAGCTCCCTGTATACAGAGATACATCATAAGATCCTGTCTGCAGCCACCACTAGGGGGAGCTCCCTGTATATAGAGATACATGATAGGATTCTGTCTGCAGCCACCACTAGGGGGAGCTCCCTGTATATAGAGACACATGATAAGATCTTGTCTGCAGCCACCACTAGGGGGAGCTCCCTGTATACAGAGATATATGATAAGATCCTGTCTGCAGCCTCCACTAGGGCGAGCTCCCTGTATACAGAGATACATGATAAGATCCTGTCTGCAGTCACCACTAGGGGGAGCTCCCTGTATACAGAGATACATGATAAGATCCTGTCTGCAGCCTCCACTAGGGGGAGCTCCCTGTACACAGAGATTCATGATAAGATCCTGTCTGCAGCCACCACTAGGGGGAGCTCCCTGTATACAGAGATACATGATAAGATCCTGTCTGCAGCCACCACTAGGGGGAGCTCCCTGTATACAGAGATACATGATAAGATCCTGTCTGCAGCCACCACTAGGGGGAGCTCCCTGTATACAGAGATACATGATAAGATCCTGTCTGCAGCCACCACTAGGGGGAGCTCCCTGTATACAGAGATACATGATAAGATCCTGTCTGCAGCCTCCACTAGGGGGAGCTCCCTGTATACAGAGATACATGATAAGATCCTGTCTGCAGTCACCACTAGGGGGAGCTCCCTGTATACAGAGATACATGATAGGATTCTGTCTGCAGCCACCACTAGGGGGAGCTCCCTGTATACAGAGATACATGATAAGATCCTGTCTGCAGCCACCACTAGGGGGTGCTCCCTGTATACAGAGATACATGATAAGATCCTGTCTGCAGTCACCACTAGGGGGAGCTCCCTGTATACAGAGATACATGATAGGATTCTGTCTGCAGCCACCACTAGGGGGAGCTCCCTGTATACAGAGATACATGATAAGATCCTGTCTGCAGCCACCACTAGGGGGAGCTCCCTGTATACAGAGATACGTGATAAGATCCTGTCTGCAGCCACCACTAGGGGGAGCTCCCTGTATACAGAGATACATGATAAGATCCTGCCTGCAGCCACCACTAGGGGGAGCTACGTGTATACAGCGATACATGATAAGATCCTGTCTGCAGCCACCACTAGGGGGAGCTGTGTGTATACAGAGATACATGATAAGATCCTGCCTGCAGCCACCACTAGGGGGAGCTACGTGTATACAGCGATACATGATAAGATTCTGTCTGCAGACACCACTAGGGGGAGCTGTGTGTATACATTGATATATGGGGCATTATGTAGCCGTAGGTAATGTTGGGGTAGATGATTTCTGAGACATGTCCTAGTTCAGCGTAGATTTGCTCAGTTCCCATTCGCTCAGTGATAATCTTCCTACATGTAAAGTATTTTCGGCTTTGTTCCCCTGCAGCGAGGACTCTCCCCGTGATCTCATCTGCCCTCCTCCTCGCCTCTGACTCTGACTTTTCTAGGGCTTCTCTGAGTCACATCCTTCTCTCTTCAGGATTGTTAGGTACAGCGGAGCCCGAGGGGCAGCGGTGAGGTCACAGGGAAAATTCGAGGCTTTTATGTCCTTGTCATTACATTCACATGGGCACAATTTTCTACCTGCCATTCACATCTACTGTCAGCAAGTATAACATCCAGAAGTTCAGACACCTATGTGGAAACCATCAGCAGGCAGGTAGTCACACCTAATGGACCTCATTGGCTTGTGCTCCTATCGGCCTCTCCATCTACAGATGAACATGTCTTGTCAGCGTCGGCCCAATGTAACATTGAATATAAACTTCAAAATGAAGATACAAATTAAATACCAATTCCGTCATTATCAGCTTGCTGACAGTTTCCCAGAAAGTCACTTTTATTCTGTACAGATCAAAAAAACGATCCATCAAAAATAAGAGAAAACAGAAAAAAACAGCCCCTTAATTCTCTCTCACTGACGCCTGACAGACAGCAGAGATCCTGACAATGGGGGGCAGCCCCATACAGATATGTGCCCCCTGCTACCCTCAGGGGGTCTCGGGACCACCACATGTCAATATCCCACCAGCGTGTTACATACCGACCCGTGTAATGTGGCCTGACACATGAAATACCCAAACCACAGTCTATCTACAGGGGGCGCTATTCTTGTTCCTCTCAGACTAATGTCATTCAAACATATTACCTTATCACGGCGGCCAATATAGCGGCACTAAACTATATAGTGTTACTGTCACTTTAAGAGACTAAACAAGACCATTGGGGTGAGGCACAGAATCTTGGCAGGAAAGGTGGGTACTATTATGGCACTATAATGTGCACTATTATTATGGCACCATTATGGGCACTATTATTATGGCACTATTATGGGCATTATTATGTTACTATTATGGGCACTGCTATCGCAGCATTATGGGCACTATTATGACAATATTATGAGCTTTATTATTATGATACTATTATGGGCACTGTTATGGCAGCATTATCGGCATTAATATTATATTACTAATAGGCACTGTAATGGCAGCAATATTGGGCACTTTTATTATAATACTATTATGGGCACTAGTATCATTATTATACTACTAGATGGTGTCCCGATTCTAACGCATCGGGTATTCTAGAATATGTATGTATATAGCAGCCACATAGTATATAGCACAGTGTTGTGAATTCTGTGGTTAAGCTCCCTCCTGTGGTCATGAGTGGTACTTCGGCTGGCTCTGTCTATGAGTTTCCTCTGGTGGATGTGAGTGGGGCTGCGGCTTCTGAGTTTCCTTCCTCAGGTGACGAGGTTAAGTCGTTAGGTGCTGCTCTATTTAACTCCACCTAGTTCTTTGATCCTGGCCTCCAGTCAATGTTCCAGTATTGGTCTTGCTCTCTCCTGGATCGTTCCTGTGGCCTGTCTGCCTTGCATGAGCTAAGTTTTGCTTATGTTACTTTTGTTTCCTATATTTTCTGTCCAGCTTGCTATATTGGTTTTCTTGCTTGCTGGAAGCTCTGAGACACAGAGGGAGCACCTCCGTACCGTTAGTCGGTGCGGAGGGTCTTTTTGTCCCCTCTGCGTGGTTATTTGTAGGTTTTTGTGTTGACCGCAAAGCTATCTTTCCTATCCTCGGTCTGTTCAGTATGTCGGGCCTCACTTTGCTAAATCTATTTCATCTCTGTGTTTGTATTTTCATCTTACTCACAGTCATTATATGTGGGGGGCTGCCTTTTCCTTTGGGGAATTTCTCTGAGGCAAGGTAGGCTTATTTTTCTATCTTCAGGCTAGCTAGTTTCTCAGGCTGTGACGAGGCGCCTAGGTCTGGTCAGGAGCGCTCCACGGCTACCTTTAGTGTGGTATGATAGGATCAGGGATTGCGGTCAGCAGAGTTCCCACGTCTCAGAGCTCGTCTTATGTTAGTAACTATCAGGTCACTTGTGTGCTCTTAACCACTAGGTCCATTGTGGTTCTGAATCACCTGTTCATAACAGTACTGGAGGCCCAAAGTACTATGCTTCTCAATAGAGCGAAAAGGGAAGTTCTGAGACCATTTTTTTTCTTTGCAGTGTGTTTTGTCTCTCTTTTTCCCTAGACATTTGGGTGGTTCAGAACACAGGTATTGTGATGGACATTCAAGCTCTGTCCTCTTTGATGGATAATCTCGCTATAAGAGTACAGAACATTCAAGATTTTGTGGTTCAGAATCCTATGTTGGAACCTAAAATTCCTATTCCTGAGTTATTTTCTGGAGATAGAGCTAAATTTCTGAATTTCAAAAATAATTGTAAATTATTTCTGGCTTTGAAACCCCGCTCCTCTGGTGACCCAGTTCAACAAGTAAAGATCATTATTTCTTTATTACGCGGCGACCCTCAAGATTGGGCATTTTCTCTTGCGCCAGGAGATCCGGCATTATGTAATATTGATGCGTTTTTTCTGGCGCTCGGATTGCTGTATGATGAACCTAATTCAGTGGATCAGGCAGAGAAAAATTTGCTGGCTCTGTGTCAGGGTCAGGATGAGGTAGAGATATATTGTCAGAAGTTTAGGAAGTGGTCTGTGCTCACTCAATGGAATGAATGCGCGCTGGCAGCAATTTTCAGAAAGGGTCTCTCTGAAGCCCTTAAGGATGTCATGGTGGGATTTCCTATGCCTGCTGGTTTGAATGACTCTATGTCTTTGGCTATTCAGATCGGTCGACGCTTGCGTGAGCGTAAAACTGTGCACCATTTGGCGGTATTATCTGAGCATGTACCTGAGTCTATGCAGTGCGATAGGACTTTGACCAGAGCTGAACGGCAAGAAAAAAGACGTCTGAATGGGCTGTGTTTTTACTGTGGTGATTCCACTCATGCTATCTCCGATTGTCCTAAGCGCACTAAGCGGTTCGCTAGGTCTGCCACCATTGGTACTGTACAGTCGAAATTTCTTTTGTCCGTTACTTTGATCTGCTCTTTGTCATCCTATTCTGTCATGGCATTTGTGGATTCAGGCGCTGCCCTGAATTTGATGGACTTGGATTATGCTAAACGTTGTGGGTTTTTCTTGGAGCCCTTGCAGTATCCTATTCCATTGAGAGGAATTGATGCTACGCCTTTGGCCAAGAATAAGCCTCAGTACTGGACCCAGCTGACCATGTGCATGGCTCCTGCACATCAGGAGGATATTTGCTTTTTGGTGTTGCATAATCTGCATGATGTGGTCGTGTTGGGGTTGCCATGGCTACAAGTCCATAATCCAGTATTGGATTGGAAATCAATGTCTGTGTCCATCTGGGGTTGTCAGGGGGTACATCGTGATGTTCCATTTCTGTCTATTTCATCATCCACCCCTTCTGAGGTCCCAGAGTTTTTGTCGGATTACCAGGATGTATTTGATGAGCCCAAGTCCAGTGCCCTACCTCCTCATAGGGATTGTGATTGTGCTATCGATTTGATTCCTGGTAGTAAGTTTCCTAAGGGTCGACTGTTTAATTTATCTGTACCTGAGCATGCCGCTATGCGGAGTTACATAAAGGAATCCTTGGAGAAGGCTCATATTCGCCCGTCGTCATCACCATTGGGAGCAGGGTTCTTTTTTGTGGCCAAGAAGGATGGTTCTTTGAGACCTTGTATTGATTACCGCCTTCTAAATAAAATCACGGTCAAATTTCAGTACCCCTTGCCCTTGCTGTCTGATTTGTTCGCTCGGATTAAGGGGGCTAGTTGGTTCACCAAGATAGATCTTCGTGGTGCGTATAATCTCGTGCGTATTAAAAGGGGCGATGAATGGAAAACAGCATTTAATACGCCCGAGGGCCATTTTGAGTACCTGGTGATGCCATTCGGGCTTTCTAATGCTCCATCAGTGTTTCAGTCCTTTATGCATGACATCTTCCGAGAGTACCTGGATAAATTCCTGATTGTTTACTTGGATGACATTTTGATCTTCTCGGATGATTGGGAGTCTCATGTGAAGCAGGTCAGAATGGTGTTCCAGATCCTGCGTGCAAATTCTTTGTTTGTGAAGGGGTCTAAGTGTCTCTTTGGTGTTCAGAAGGTTTCATTTTTGGGTTTCATTTTTTCCCCTTCTACTATCGAGATGGACCCTGTTAAAGTTCAGGCCATTCATGATTGGACTCAGCCGACATCTCTGAAGAGTCTGCAAAAGTTCCTGGGCTTTGCTAATTTTTATCGTCGCTTCATCAATAATTTTTCTTGTATTGCTAAACCGTTGACTGATTTAACCAAGAAGGGTGCTGATGTGGTCAATTGGTCTTCTGCTGCCGTGGAAGCTTTTCAGGAGTTGAAGCGTCGTTTTTGTTCTGCCCCTGTGTTGTCAGCCAGATGTTTCTCTTCCGTTCCAGGTCGAGGTTGATGCTTCTGAGATTGGAGCAGGGGCTGTTTTGTCGCAAAGAAGTTCTGATTGCTCGGTGATGAAGCCATGCGCCTTCTTTTCCAGGAAGTTTTCGCCTGCTGAGCGTAACTATGATGTTGGCAATCGTGAGTTGCTGGCCATGAAGTGGGCATTCAAGGAGTGGCGTCATTGGCTTTAGGGAGCTAAGCATCGCGTGGTGGTCTTGACTGATCACAAGAACTTGATTTATCTCGAGTCAGCCAAGCGGTTGAATCCTAGACAGGCTCGTTGGTCGCTGTTTTTCTCCCGTTTTGACTTTGTGGTTTCGTACCTTCCGGGCTCTAAAAATGTGAAGGCGGATGCCCTGTCTAGGAGTTTTGTGCCCGACTCTCCAGGTTTGTCTGAGCCGGCGAGTGTTCTCAAGGAGGGGGTAATTTTGTCTGCCATCTCCCCTGATTTGCGGCGGGTGCTACAAAAATTTCAGGCTAATAGACCTGACCGTTGCCCAGCGGAGAAACTGTTTGTCCCTGATAAATGGACGAGTAGAGTTATCTCTGAGGTTCATTGTTCAGTCTTGGCTGGACATCCTGGAATCTTTGGTACCAGAGATTTGGTGGCTAGATCCTTTTGGTGGCCGTCTCTGTCGCGGGATGTGCGTTCATTTGTGCAGTCCTGTGGGATTTGTGCTCGGGCTAAGCCCTGCTGTTCTCGTGCCAGTGGGTTGCTTTTGCCCTTGCCGGTCCCGAAGAGGCCCTGGACACATATCTCTATGGATTTTATTTCGGATCTCCCCGTCTCTCAAAAAATGTCGGTCATTTGGGTTGTTTGTGATCGCTTTTCTAAGATGGTCCATTTGGTGCCCTTGTCTAAATTGCCCTCCTCCTCTGATTTGGTGCCATTGTTCTTCCAGCATGTGGTTCGTTTACATGGCATTCCGGAGAACATAGTTTCTGACAAAGGTTCCCAGTTTGTGTCGAGGTTTTTGCGAGCCTTTTGTGCTAGGATGGGCATTGATTTGTCTTTTTCCTCGGCTTTCCATCCTCAGACAAATGGCCAGACTGAACGAACCAATCAGACCTTGGAAACATATCTGAGATGCTTTGTTTCTGCTGATCAGGATGACTGGGTGTCCTTTTTTGCCTTTGGCTGAGTTCGCCCTTAATAATCGGGCCAGCTCGGCTACTTTGGTTTCGCCATTTTTCTGCAATTCTGGTTTCCATCCTCGTTTCTCTTCAGGGCAGGTTGAGTCTTCTGACTGTCCTGGCGTGGATACTGTGGTGGATAGGTTGCAGCAGATTTGGACTCATGTGGTGGACAATTTGACATTTTCTCAGGAGAAGGCTCAACGTTTCGCTAACCGCAGGCGCTGTGTGGGACCCCGATTTCGTGTTGGGGATTTGGTTTGGTTGTCATCTCGTTATATCCCTATGAAAGTTTCTTCTCCTAAGTTTAAGCCTTGTTTCATTGGTCCATATAGGATTTCTGAGGTTCTTAATCCTGTGTCTTTTCGTTTGACCCTTCCAGCTTCTTTTTCCATCCATAACGTGTTTCATAGGTCATTGTTGCGGAGATACGTGGCACCTGTGGTTCCATCCGTTGATCCTCCTGCCCTGGTTTTGGTTGAGGGGGAGTTGGAGTATATAGTGGAGAAGATTTTGGATTCTCGTATTTCGAGACGGAAACTCCAGTACCTGGTTAAGTGGAAGGGTTATGGTCAGGAAGATAATTCCTGGGTCTTTGCCTCTGATGTTCATGCTGCCGATCTGGTTCGTGCCTTTCATTTGGCTCATCCTGGTCGGCCTGGGGGCTCTGGTGAGGGTTCGGTGACCCCTCTTCAAGGGGGGGGTACTGTTGTGAATTCTGTGGTCAAGCTCCCTCCTGTGGTCATGAATGGTACTTCGGCTGGTTCTGTCTATGAGCTTCCTCTGGTGGATGTGAGTTTAGTTTCTCAGGCTGTGACGAGGCGCCTAGGTTCTGGTCAGGAGCGCTCCACGGCTACCTTTAGTGTGGTATGATAGGATCAGGGATTGCGGTCAGCAGAGTTCCCACGTCTCAGAGCTCGTCCTATTTAGTAACTAAACAGGTCACTTGTGTGCTCTTAACCACTAGGTCCATTGTGGTTCTGAATCACCTGTTCATAACAGCACAGGCCACGTAGTATATAGGAGCCATGTAGTATATAGCAGACAAATACTATGTGGCCTGTGATATATACTATGTGGCTGCTACATACATACATACATATTGTAGAATACTCGATGCGTTAATATAGGCCACGCAGTATATAACACAGCCCAAATAGTATATAACACAGCCCACGCAGTATATAGCAGCCAACCAGTATATAACACAGGCGACGTAGTATATAACACAGACCATGCAGTATATAACAGTGGCCACGTAATGTATAGCACAGGCTACGCAGTACATAACACAGCCCACATAGTATCTAACACTGGCCACGTAGTATATAGCACAGCCACGTAGTATATAGCAGCCAGGAGGTATATAATGCAGCCCACGCGGTATATAACACTGCCCACATAGTATATAACACTGCCCACATAGTATATAACACTGGCCACATAGTATATAACACAGCCCACGCGGTATATAACACAGCCCACGTAGTATACAGCAGTGTGGGCACATATCCGTGTTAAAAAAATATAAATAAAATAAAAAATAGTTGTATACTCACCCGCTGGGATCCAGCGAAGCTGTCCCTATGCACGCGGCTGCCGCCATCTTCCGTTCCCAGGATGCATTGCGAAATTACCCAGATGACTTAGCAGTCTCGCGAGACCGCTAAGTCTTCTGGGTAATTTCGCAATGCATCACTGGGAACGGAAGATGGCGGCAGCCGCGAGCGGCTCGGCGGACTACGGAGGGTGAGAATAGCAGGGTTTTTTTTTTTTTATTATTTTTAACATTACATCTTTTTACTATTGATGCTGCATAGGCAGCATCAATAGTAAAAACCTTGGTCACACAGGGTTAATAGCAGCAGTTACAGAGTGCGGTACCCGCAGCCCATTACCGCTGGCATTAACCCTGTGTGAGTGGTGAGTGGAGGGGAGTATGCGGGCGCCGGGCACTGACTTCAGGGGAGTAGGGAGCGACTAATCGGACTGTGACCGTTGCTGATTGGTCGCGGCAGCCATGACAGGCAGCTGGCGAGACCAATCAGCGACGCGGGATTTCCGTGACGGAAGTTGCCGACAGACAGAAAGACAGACGGAAGTACCCCTTAGGCAATTATATCTATAGATTATGGGCACTGTTATGCCACCATTATGGGTACTATTATGGCAACATGTGCACTTTTATGGCACCATTATGAGCAACATTATTATGCTACTATTATGGGCACTGCATTGGCACCATTATCAGCACTGTTATGACACTATAATGGGCACTTTTAAGGTACCACTATGGGTACTATTGTGGCACCATTATGGGCACTGTTATGACACCATTATGGGCATTGTTATGACACTATTATGGTCACTGTTATGGCACTATTATGGGTATTACCATGGCTCCATTACGGGCACTATAATGATAGTTTTAGGGGCACTATTATGGCACCATTATGGGCTCTGTTATTATGTAACTGTTATAGGAATTATGGAACTATTATAAGTACTATCATGGCACCATTATGGGTACTACTATGGGCACCGTTATGAGCACTATTACGAAACTATTATGGGCACTATTATGACACTATTCTGGGCACCATTATGGGCACTATTATGACACTATTATGGGCACTATTATGACACTATTCTGGGCACCGTTATGGGCACTATTATGACACCATTCTGGGCACTGTTATTATGACACTATTCTGGGCACCGTTATGGGCACTATTATGACACCATTCTGGGCACTCTTATTATGACACTATTCTGGGCACCATTCTGGGCAATGTTATTATGACACTTTTCTGGGCACCGTTATGGGCACTATTATGGCACCATTCTGGGCGCTGTTATTATGACACTATTCTGGGCACTATTATGAAACTATTATGGGCACTATTATGACACTATTCTGGGCACCGTTATGGGCACTAATATGACACCATTCTGGGCACTCTTATTATGACACTATTCTGGGCACCGTTATGGGCACTAATATGACACCATTCTGGGCACTCTTATTATGACACTATTCTGGGCACCATTCTGGGCACTGTTATTATGACACTATTCTGGGCACCGTTATGGGCACTATTATGGCACCATTCTGGGCGCTGTTATTATGACACTATTCTGGGCACCGTTATGGGCACTATTATGGCACCATTCTGGGCGCTGTTATTATGACACTATTCTGGGCACTATTATGACAATATTATGGGCACTGTTATGACACTATCATGGCACCATTATGGGCACTATTATGACACTATTCTGGGCACCGTTATGGGCACTATTATGGCACTATTCTGGGCGCTGTTATTATGACACTATTCTGGGCACCGTTATGGGCACTATTATGGCCCCATTTTGGGCACTGTTATTATGACACTATTCTGGGCACCGTTATCTGCACTATTATTTCCCAATTTAAGGCCCCTTCACATTTAGCGACGCTGCAGCGATACCGACAACGATCCGGATCGCTGCAGCGTCGCTGTTTGGTCGCTGGAGAGCTGTCACACAGACCGCTCTCCAGCGACCAACGATGCCGGTAACCAGGGTAAACATCGGGTAACTAAGCGCAGGGCCGCGCTTAGTAACCCGATGTTTACCCTGGATACCATGCTAAAAGTAAAAAAAAACAAACACTAGATACTTACCTACCGCCGTCTGTCCTCCAGCGCTGCGCTCTGCTTCTCTGCTCTCCTCCTGTACTGTCTGGGAGCCGGAAAGCAGAGCGGTGACGTCACAGCCAGTACAGGAGGAGTGCAGAGCACAGCGCTGGAGGACAGACGGCGGTAGGTAAGTATGTAGTGTTTGTTTTTTTTTACTTTTAGCATGGTAACCAGGGTAAACATCGGGTTACTAAGCGCGGCCCTGCGCTTAGTTACCCGATGTTTACCCTGGTTACCAGTGAAGACATCGCTGGATCGGTGTCACACACGCCGATCCAGCGATGTCTCCAGGGAGTCCAGCGACGAAATAAAGTTCAGGTACCGTCACACTTAGCGACGCTGCAGCGATACCGACAACGATCCGGATCGCTGCAGCGTCGCTGTTTGGTCGCTGGGGAGCTGTCACACAGACCGCTCTCCAGCGACCAACGATCCCGAGGTCCCCGGTAACCAGGGTAAACATCGGGTAACTAGGCGCAGGGCCGCGCTTAGTAACCCGATGTTTACCCTGGTTACCAGCGTAAAAAAACAAACAGTACATACTTACATTCAGCTGTCTGTCCCTTGCCGTCTGTTTGCTGCACTGACTGCTGGCCGCAAAGTGAAAGCAGAGCACAGCCACAGCGGTGAGTCACCGCTGTGTGACTCACCGCTGTGCTGTGCTTTCACTTTGCGGCCAGCAGTCAGTGCAGCAAACAGACGGCAAGGGACAGACAGCTGAATGTAAGTATGTACTGTTTGTTTTTTTACGCTGGTAACCAGGGTAAACATCGGGTTACTAAGCGCGGCCCTGCGCTTATTAACTCGATGTTTACCCTGGTTACCAGTGAAGACATCGCTGAATCGGTGTCACACACACCGATTCAGCGATGTCTGCGGGGAGTCCAGCGACGAAATAAAGTTCTGGACTTTCTTCCCCGACCAGCGATCTCCCAGCAGGGGCCTGATCGCTGCTGCCTGTCACACTGGACGATATCGCTAGCGAGGACGCTGCAACGTCACGGATCGCTAGCGATATCGTCTAGTGTGACGGTACCTTTCTGGACTTTATTCAGCGACCAACGATCTCCCAGCAGGGGCCTGATCGTTGGTCGCTGTCACACATAACGATTTCATTAACGATATCGTTGCTACGTCACAAATAGCAACGATATCGTTAACAATATCGTTATGTGTGAAGGTACCTTTAGGCACACAGTGACAATTACGTGACCTTCTATCTCAGGCGCCTTTTCATCTCTCAGGGTCACCCCGTTTCTCCCAGCTCTGGCTCTGAAGGCCACTGTCCATCTACACCGAATCCCCTGCGGTACCATCCAGTCTGCTGTATCTCGGCAGTGGATCTACTCATTATAGGCAGAAGGGCACCGTCCCCTCATCCTCCAGAGCAGCGCTCCGCGGCCTCTGTCACATGGGCGCCACATTCTTGCTGACACCATATTTAGCATTTCCAGGGTCCTGCTCATATTACCGTGAGCCGAGTACGGACCCGTCACAGAAAGATCCTCCAATTGGCCTCAATTGTTTTTTCATCGTTGACCTGTTTTGGAGCATGCTGGGAGTAGTAGTTGCAAACCTTGAGAGTAACAATGTGCACATCAATTCTGCCTTAATTATACAACTACAATTCCCATCATCACCACCACTTTTCAGCGGCCCTAGAAAATTTAACACTACAACTCCCAACCTTCTTTATGGTCAGGGATTGCTGGGAGTTGTAGTCATATCCACGTTCTCGGCTGACACTTGCGGGGAACGTGTTAAATATCTGGCCGCACGCACAATGAGGAATCTGTGCTCTTCCTGCTCCGTGGATTGCGCCCCAGTCCAGCTGGATCAATGGCACATGTGTGCATCCAGCTGTGCCCACGCCCAGAGATCGGCCCCCCGCCTCCGACTGCAGCCACCACAGCAGCAGAAGTAGAACGTATCCACCGAAGCACAGAGAATGGGCACCGAGGGGGAGAGAATCAGCATGGAGGTGAGTACACAAGAGGGAGCGACTCTTTCCACCCCGACCCCGGTATTTGGGACATTGGTGTATAATAATAATAAAATTGGTGTAGAATGTATCAGATCTGGGAAAGAAATTAGTTACATAATAGCAACAGGTTCATACTGTACCATCAAGGAGGCCCCGACACGGCCCCGGACAACGATGGGCACGAACGTCACCCCCCAAATATCCGGAGCCCAAGACTAGAGCCCAAGTTCTAGACAAATAGCGGTTAAGAATGCTTAAATTCACCAGAAAAGGAAACCCTGGACCCTCCAAAAGTGAGAGCTAAGTACGTAGTCAAGGACCGGAAGAGCTTCTTCTACCTTGTATTGGACTCATAAAGAAGAGACATCCCCTCAGTAGTGGGCAGTTGGGACCCTTGCTCCACTTACAGCTCATCAAAGATAACACTAAGCCTTTAATTCACGGTCCTTCAAGGAGAGATGCAGACCCCTAGTTAAAAACTCAAAAGTTTAAGGATTCTGACTATGTTCTCCCTCTATTCCAAAAACTTTATAAAAGAACAGCCAAAAGTTTCCCAATAAAGGATCCTAAAACAAGTTTTAGTAGGGAGTCTCTCATTAAGGGTCTTAAAGGAGTCCAAAAAATTCCTCTGAGACAAGCCGATATATAACTTGAAGATTCTGGGCATTATTGGGCCCCATAGGTTTGGGTACAAGTCCAACCTCTGCACCCCCACAACTACACTTCCAGAAGACCTTCTGAAAAGAGTCCCAGTTCTGGACTCTTTGGGATAGTGGGATGTGATTGCGGAGGGATCTCTTGGTATCATCTAGTTCCTCAGTGGCCGGCCTAATGAGAAAATCCCGGCCAATGTGGACTACCATTTGAAGACTCAGAAGAGTCCCAATGAAAAGAGTAATCCGAGGTTCGTGAACGTTTAGGGGTCCTATTATCAATGACCTCCCATTCAAGAGAGATGATGTGTTGTGCCCCCAAGAACCCACCCGGAATATAGACCTATTTTTAGACCTGAGATTTAATATGGGAAATGAGAGACTGTGACATCACTCAGGCTGAAAAGTTTTGAGTTCTACAGCCCCTCGGATAGATACCTCTGGACAAAACCCCTCAGGGGCTCAGCATCTCCAGTCCTGTGAAGGTCAGGGGCTCCCTATCTCCAGTCCTGTGAAGTTCAGGGGCTCCCTATCTCCAGTCTTGTGAAGGTTAGGGGCTCAGTATCTCCAGTCCAGTGAAGGTCGGGGGCTCCCTATCTCCAGTCCTGTGAAGGTAAGGGGCTCAGTATCTCCAGTCCAGTGAAGGTCAGGGGCTCAGTATCTCCAGTCCAGTGAAGGTCAGGGGCTCAGTATCTCCAGTCCAGTGAAGGTCAGGGGCTCAGTATCTCCAGTCCTGTGAAGGTCAGGGACTCAGTATTTCAGGTCCGGTGAAGGTCGGTGGCTCAGTATCTCCGGTCCATTAAAGGTCAGGGGCTCAGTATCTCCGGTCAGGTAATGGTCGGGGGCTCAGTGTCTCTGGTCCGTTGAAAGTTGGAGGCTCAGTATCTTAATTCGGTCCGGTCAAGGTCAGGGGCTTAGTATCTCCGGTCCATTAAAGGTCGGAGGCTCAGTATCTTCGGTCCGGTGAAGGTCAGGGGCTCAGTATCTCCGGTCTGGTGAAGGTCGGAGTCTCGGTGTCTCCGGTCCGTTGAAAGTCGGAGGCTCAGTATCTTCGTCCGGTCCAGTGAAGGTCGGGGGCTCAGTATCTCCAGTCTGGTGAAGGTCAGGGGCTCAGTATCTCCAGTCTTGTGAAGGTCAGGGGAAACTCAGTATTTCCGGTCCTGTGAAGTTCAGGGGGTTCAGTATCTCCAGTCTTGTGAAGGTCAAGGGGCTCAGTATCTCCAGTCCTGAGAAGGTCAGGGGGCTTATTATCTCCAGTCCTGAGAAGGTCAGGAGCTCAGTAGGTCTGGTCCAGTGAAGATCGGGGGCTCAGTATCTCTGGTACAGTGAAGGCTGGGGGGCACTATGTGAGCTCTGTATAGCACTATGTGAGCTCTGTATGACACTGTGCGAGCACTGTATGGCACTGTGAGCACTGTATGGCACTATGTGAGCACTGTATGGCACTGTGAGCACTGTATGGCACTATGCGAGCTCTGGTTAGCACTATGTGAGTTCTCTATAGCACTATGTGAGCACTGTATGACACTGCGAGCACTGTATGGCACTATGAGCACTGTATGGCACTATGTAAGCACTGCATAGCACTATGTGACCACTGTATGGCACTCTGTGAGCACTGTATGGCACTATGTTAGCACTGTATGGCACTATGTGAGCACTGTATGGCACTATGTGAGCTCTGCATGGCACTATGTGAGCTCTGTATGGTACTATGTAAGCACTACATGGCACTATGTGAGCTCTGTATGGCACTATGTGAGCTCTGTATGGCACTATGTGAGCACTGTATGGCACTATGTAAGCTCTGTATGGCACTATGTAAGCACTGCATGGCACTATGTGAGCTCTGTATGGCACTATGTGAGCACTGTATGGCACTATGTGAGCTCTGTATGGCACTATGTAAGCACTGCATGGCACTATGTGAGCTCTGTATGGCACTATGTGAGCAATATATGGCACAATGTGAGCTCTGTATGGCACTATGTGAGCATTGCATAGCACTATGTGAGCACTGTATGGCACTATGTGAGCAATGTATGGCACAATGTGAGCTCTGTATGGCAGTATGTGAGCATTGTATAGCACTATGTGAACACTGTATTGCACTATGTGAGCTCTGTATGGCACTATGTGAGCAATATATGGCACAATGTGAGCTCTGTATGGCAGTATGTGAGCATTGTATAGCACTATGTGAGCACTGTATGGCACTATTTGAGCAATGTATGGCACAATGTGAGCTCTGTATGGCAGTATGTGAGCATTGTATAGCACTATGTGAACACTGTATTGCACTATGTGAGCTCTGTATGGTACTATGTGAACACTGTATGGCACTATGTGAACACTGTATGGCACTATGTGAGCTCTATATGGCACTATGTGAACACTGTATGGCACTATGTGAGCTCTGCATGGCACTATGTGAACACTGTATGGCACTATGTAAGCACTGTATGGCACTATGTGAGCTCTATATGGCACTATGTGAGCACTGTATGGCATTATGTGAGCAATATATGGCACAATATGAGCTCTGTATGGCAGTATGTGAGCACTGTATGGCATTATGTGAGCTCTGTATGGCACTATATGAGCACTGTATGGCACTGTGAGCACTGTATGGCACTATGTGAGCTCTGTATGGCACTATGTGAGCACTGTATGGCACTATGTGAGCTTGGTATGGCACTATGTTAGCACTGTATGGCACTATGTAAGCACTGTATGGCACTATGTGAACACTGGCACTATGTGAGCACTGTATGGCACTATGTTAGCACTGTATGGCACTATGTGAGCTCTGTATGGCATTATGTGAGCTCTGCATGGCACTATGTGAGCTCTGTATGGTACTATGTGAGCTCTGTATGGCACTATGTAAGCACTGTATGGCACTATGTGAGCTCTGTATGGCACTATGTTAGCTCTGTATGGCACTATGTGAGCTCTGTATGGCACTATGTGAGCACTGTATGGCACTATGTGAGCTCTGCATGGCACTATGTGAGCTCTGTATGGTACTATGTAAGCACTAAATGGCACTATGTGAGCTCTGTATGGCACTATATGAGCACTGTATGGCACTATGTGAGCTCTGTATGGCACTATGTGAGCTCTGTATGGCACTATGTAAGCACTGTATGGCACTATGTGAGCTCTGTATGGCACTATGTTAGCTCTGTATGGCACTATGTGAGCTCTGTATGGCACTATGTGAGCACTGTATGGCACTATGTGAGCTCTGTATGGCACTATATGAGCTCTGTATGGCACTATGTGAGCACTGTATGGCACTATGTGAGCACTGTATGGCACTATGTGAGCTCTGTATGGTACTATGTAAGCACTGTATGGCACTATGTGAGCTCTGTATGGTACTATGTAAGCACTGTATGGCACTATGTGAGCTCTGTATAGCACTATGTAACCACTGTATGGCACTATGTGAGCTCTGTATGGCACTATGTGAGCTCTGTATGGCACTATGTAAGCACTGCATGGCACTATGTGAGCTCTGTATGGCACTATGTGAGCTTTGTATGGCACAATGTGAGCTCTGTATGGTAGTATGTGAGCATTGTATAGCACTATGTGAGCACTGTATGGCACTATGTGAGCAATGTATGGCACAATGTGAGCACTGTATGGCAGTATGTGAGCATTGTATAGCACTATGTGAACACTGTATTGCACTATGTGAGCTCTGTATGGCACTATGTGAACACTGTATAGCACTATGTGAGCTCTGCATGGCACTATGTGAGCTCTGTATGGTACTATGTAAGCACTGTATGGCACTATGTGAGCACTGTATGGCACTATGTGAGCAATATATGGCACAATATGAGCTCTGTATGGCAGTATGTGAGCACTGTATGGCATTATGTGAGCTCTGTATGGCACTATATGAGCACTGTATGGCACTATGTGAGCACTGTATGGCACTATGTGAGCTCTGTATGGCACTATGTGAGCACTGTATGGCACTCTGTGAGCACTGAATGGCACTATGTGACCTTGGTATGGCACTATGTTAGCACTGTATGGCACTATGTAAGCACTGTATGGCACTATGTGAGCTCTGTATGGCACTATGTGAGCACTGTATGGCACTATGTGAGCACTATATGGCACTGTTAGCACTGTATGGCACTATGTAAGCACTGTATGGCACTATGTGAGCTCTGTATGGCACTATGTGAGCTCTGCATGGCACTATGTGAGCTCTGTATGGTACTATGTAAGCACTAAATGGCACTATGTGAGCTCTGTATGGCACTATGTGAGCACTGTATGGCACTATGTGAGCTCTGTATGGCACTATGTGAGCTCTGTATGGCACTATGTAAGCACTGTATGGCACTATGTGAGCTCTGTATGGCACTATGTTAGCTCTGTATGGCACTATGTGAGCTCTGTATGGCACTATGTGAGCACTGTATGGCACTATGTGAGCTCTGTATGGCACTATGTGAGCACTGTATGGCACTATGTGAGCTCTGTATGGTACTATGTAAGCACTGTATGGCACTATGTGAGCTCTGTATGGTACTATGTAAGCACTGTATGGCACTATGTGAGCTCTGTATGGCACTATGTGAGAACTGTATGGCACTATGTGAGCTCTGTATGGCACTATGTGAACACTGTATGGCACTATGTGAGCTCTGTATGGCACTATGTAAGCACTGCATGGCACTATGTGAGCTCTGTATGGCACTATGTGAGCTTTGTATGGCACTATGTGAGCAATATATCGCACAATGTGAGCTCTGTATGGCAGTATGTGAGCATTGTATAGCACTATGTGAGCACTGTATGGCACTATGTGAGCAATGTATGGCACAATGTGAGCACTGTATAGCAGTATGTGAGCATTGTATAGCACTATGTGAACACTGTATTGCACTATGTGAGCTCTGTATGGCACTATGTGAGCTCTGTATGGTACTATGTGAACACTGTATGGCACTATGTGAACACTGTATGGCACTATGTGAGCTCTGCATGGCACTATGTGAGCTCTGTATGGTACTATGTAAGCACTGTATGGCACTATGTGAGCTCTATATGGCACTATGTGAGCACTGTATGGCACTATGTGAGCTCTGTATGGCACTATATGAGCACTGTATGGCACTATGTGAGCACTGTATGGCACCATGTGAGCTCTGTATGGCACTATGTGAGCACTGTATGGCACTCTGTGAGCACTGAATGGCACTATGTGACCTTGGTATGGCACTATGTTAGCACTGTATGGCACTATGTAAGCACTGTATGGCACTATGTGAGCTCTGTATGGCACTATGTGAGCACTGTATGGCACTATGTGAGCACTATATGGCACTGTTAGCACTGTATGGCACTATGTAAGCACTGTATGGCACTATGTAAGCACTGTATGGCACTATGTGAGCACTGTATGGCACTATGTAAGCACTGTATGGCACTATGTGAGCTCTGTATGGCACTATGTTAGCTCTGCATGGCACTATGTGAGCTCTGTATGGCACTATGTGAGCTCTGTATGGCACTATGTTAGCACTGTATGGCACTATGTAAGCACTGTATAGCACTATGTGAGCTCTGTATGGCACTATGTGAGCACTGTATGGCACTATGCGAGCACTGTGTGGCACTATGTGAGCTCTGTATGGCACAATATGAGCTCTGTATGGCACTATGTGAGAACTGTATGGCACTATGTGAGCACTGTATGGCACTATGTGAGCTCTGTGTAGCACTATGTGAGCACTGTATGGCACTATGTGAGCTCTCTGTAGCACTATGTGAGCACTGTATGGCACTATGTGAGCTCTGTGTAGTACTATGTGAGCTCTGTATGGCACTATGTGAGCACTGTATGGCACTATGTGAGCTCTGTATGGCACTATGTAAGCACTGTATGGCACTATGTGAGCTCTGTATGGCACTATGTGAGCTCTGTGTAGCACTATGTGAGCACTGTATGGCACTATGTGAGCTCTCTGTAGCACTATGTGAGCACTGTATGACACTATGTGAGCTCTGTGTAGCACTATGTGAGCACTGTATGGCACTATGTGAGCTCTGTGTAGCACTATGTGAGCACTGTATGGCACTATGTGAGCTCTCTGTAGCACTATGTGAGCACTGTATGGCACTATGTGAGCTCTGTGTAGTACTATGTGAGCTCTGTATGGCACTATGTTAGCTCTGTATGGCACTATGTGAGCTCTGTATGGCACTATGTGAGCTCTGTATGGCACTATGTTAGCACTGTATGGCACTATGTAAGCACTGTATAGCACTATGTGAGCTCTGTATGGCACTATGTGAGCACTGTATGGCACTATGCGAGCACTGTGTGGCACTATGTGAGCTCTGTATGGCACAATATGAGCTCTGTATGGCACTATGTGAGAACTGTATGGCACTATGTGAGCACTGTATGGCACTATGTGAGCTCTGTGTAGCACTATGTGAGCACTGTATGGCACTATGTGAGCTCTCTGTAGCACTATGTGAGCACTGTATGGCACTATGTGAGCTCTGTGTAGTACTATGTGAGCTCTGTATGGCACTATGTGAGCTCTGTATGGCACTATGTGAGCACTGTATGGCACTATGTGAGCTCTATATGGCACTATGTAAGCACTGTATGGCACTATGTGAGCTCTGTATGGCACTATGTGAGCTCTGTGTAGCACTATGTGAGCACTGTATGGCACTATGTGAGCTCTCTGTAGCACTATGTGAGCACTGTATGGCACTATGTGAGCACTGTATGGCACTATGTGAGCTCTGTGTAGCACTATGTGAGCACTGTATGGCACTATGTGAGCTCTCTGTAGCACTATGTGAGCACTGTATGGCACTATGTGAGCTCTGTGTAGTACTATATGAGCTCTGTATGGCACTATGTGAGCACTGTATGGCACTATGTGAGCTTTGTGTAGCACTATGTGAGCACTGTATGGCACTATGTGAGCTCTCTGTAGCACTATGTGAGCACTGTATGGCACTATGTGAGCACTGTATGGCACTATGTGAGCTCTGTGTAGTACTATGTGAGCTCTGTATGGCACTATGTGAGCTCTGTATGGCACTATGTGAGCTCTGTGTAGTACTATGTGAGCTCTGTATGGCACTATGTGAGCTCTGTGTAGTACTATGTGAGCTCTGTATGGCACTATGTGAGCTCTGTGTAGTACTATGTGAGCTCTGTATGGCACTATGTGAGCTCTGTATGGCACTATGTGAGCTCTGTGTAGTACTATGTGAGCACTGTATGGCACTATGTGAGCTCTGTATGGCACTATGTGAGCTCTGTATGGCACTATGTGAGCACTGTATGGCACTATGTGAGCACTGTATGGCACTATGTGAGCACTGTATGGCACTGTGTGAGCTTTGTGTAGCAGACTTATGTATACTGCACTTTGATTCCTCTATATGTCAATTGTGTTGCCATATATCTGTGTCCTAATCACTGTTTACAGAAGATGCTGCTACATGTGGAGCAGACACTAGAGGGGATTGTACCTGTGCGGACAGATCCCAGTATTAATATCACAGTTATCATAGTAATTAGTCTGTGATTGATGACTCCGCACCGCGCCCCCTCCTGGCAGCCGTCCAGTATCTCTGATCAGATTATTATTATTATTATTATTTATTGTTATAGCGCCATTTATTCCATGGCGCTTTACATGTGAGGAGGGGTATACATAATGAAAACAAGTACAATAATCTTAAACAATACAAGTCATAACTGGTACAGGAGGAGAGAGGACCCTGCCCGCGAGAGCTCACAATCTACAAGTGATGGGTGAGGATACAGGAGGAGAGAGGACCCTGCCCGCGAGGGCTCACAATCTACAAGTGATGGGTGAGGATACAGTAGGTGAGGATAGAGCTGGTCATGCAGCGGTTTGGTCGATCGGTGGTAGCTGCAGGTTGCAGGCTTGTCTGAAGAGGTGGGTCTTCAGGCTCTTTTTGAAGGTTTCGATGGTAGGTGAGAGTCTGATATGTTGTGGTAGAGGGTTCCAGAGTATAGGGGAAGCACGGGAGAAATCTTGTATACGATTGTGGAAAGAGGAGATAAGAGGGGAGTAGAGAAGGAGATCTTGTGAGGATCGGAGGTTGCGTGTAGGTAAGTACCGGGAGACGAGGTCACAGATGTATGGAGGAGACAGGTTGTGGATGGCTTTGTACGCCATGGTTAGGTTTTGTAGTGGAGTCTCTGGGCAATGGGGAGCCAGTGAAGGGATTGACAGAGGGGAGAGGCCGGGGAATAGCGGGGGGACAGGTGGATTAGTCGGGCAGCTGAGTTTAGAATAGATTGGAGGGGTGCGAGAGTGTTAGAGGGGAGGCCACAGAGCAGGAGGGTACAGTAGTCAAGTAGTCAGAGTAATCAGGATCCATCACTGCTCATGTCACAGTATTTACCTGTGTACTAGCGATCCATGAACTCTCCCCTCTGTGCAGTATTATAGCAGTTATATTCTTGTACATAGGAGCAGTATTATAGTAGTTATAGTCTTGTACATAGGAGCAGTATTATAGTAGTTATATTCTTGTACATAGGAGCAGTATTATAGTAGTTATATTCTTGTACATAGGGGCAGTATTATAGTAGTTATATTCTTGTACATAGGGGCAGTATTATAGTAGTTATATTCTTGTACATAGGGGCAGTATTATAGTAGTTATATTCTTGAACATAGGGGCAGTATTACAGTAGTTATAGTCTTGTACATAGGGGCAGTATTATAGTAGTTATATTCTTGTACATAGGGGCAGTATTATAGTAGTTATATTCTTGTACATAGGGGCAGTATTATAGCAGTTATATTCTTGTACATAGGGGCAGTATTATAGTAGTTATATTCTTGTACATAGGGGCAGTATTATAGTAGTTATATTCTTGTACATAGGGGCAGTATTATAGCAGTTATATTCTTGTACATAGGGGCAGTATTATAGTAGTTATATTCTTGTACATAGGAGCAGTATTATAGTAGTTATATTCTTGTACATAGGGGCAGTATTATAGTAGTTATATTCTTGTATATAGGAGCAGTATTATAGTAGTTATATTCTTGTACATAGGAGCAGTATTATAGTAGTTATATTCTTGTACATAGGAGCAGTATTATAGTAGTTATATTCTTGTACATAGGAGCAGTATTATAGTAGTTATATTCTTGTACATAGGGGCAGTATTATAGTAGTTATATTCTTGTACATAGGGGCAGTATTATAGTAGTTATATTCTTGTACATAGGGGCAGTATTATAGTAGTTATATTCTTGAACATAGGGGCAGTATTACAGTAGTTATAGTCTTGTACATAGGGGCAGTATTATAGTAGTTATATTCTTGTACATAGGGGCAGTATTATAGTAGGAAAGAAATGCGTATACTGAACATTTACAAAAACAATCTTTATTATAAGTAAAACACAAGGGATATGGTCCCCATCACATACATAATACAGGAAAAAGAGACACACACCTGGTAGCCATATGTGTGTAGCGTTGGTGAGCCAACAAAAAATAGGAGGCACCCCTCTGAGTATATAACACAAAAAAAGGGGACTGGGACTGGACTACCACGTATAATATAAAGGTAGTGATAGCCACACCAATAGTACAAAATACAGGTAATACTAACGTCTATTGTAATCAAAAGGCCACTATGGCCAAAGGAATCACCAAGTACCAACAGGCAAGTTGGCGACAGTTAAGTAAACGTATAGGCCAGACAATAGTGAAAATACCTTACCCAAACACTCAGAGGATGGTGCCACGACCCCTACGCGCGTTTCGGCACTCAGAGGATGGTGCCACGACCCCTACGCGCGTTTCGGCGGCGTGCCTTCGTCAGGGGGAGTGACTCCCCCTGACGAAGGCACGCCGCCGAAACGCGCGTAGGGGTCGTGGCACCATCCTCTGAGTGTTTGGGTAAGGTATTTTCACTATTGTCTGGCCTATACGTTTATTTAACTGTCGCCAACTTGCCTGTTGGTACTTGGTGATTCCTTTGGCCATAGTGGCCTTTTGATTACAATAGACGTTAGTATTACCTGTATTTTGTACTATTGGTGTGGCTATCACTACCTTTATATTATACGTGGTAGTCCAGTCCCAGTCCCCTTTTTTTGTGTTATATACTCAGAGGGGTGCCTCCTATTTTTTGTTGGCTCACCAACGCTACACACATATGGCTACCAGGTGTGTGTCTCTTTTTCCTGTATTATGTATGTGATGGGGACCATATCCCTTGTGTTTTACTTATAATAAAGATTGTTTTTGTAAATGTTCAGTATACGCATTTCTTTCCTATATGATTTTAAGTATATAGCGTTGAACACGTATATATTTTCCATTATTGTAGACGCTTTATGTAGTTGCCACTGATGGCTAGTAGAATTAATATACATGCGTCATAATTGTCAAAGGTTATCATTTGATTTTTCGCAGTATTATAGTAGTTATAGTCTTGCACATAGGGGCAGTATTATAGTAGTTATATTCTTATATATAGAGGCAGTATTATAGTAGTTATATTCTTGTACGTAGGAGCAGTATTATAGTAGTTATATTCTTGTACATAGGAGCAGTATTATAGTAGTTATATTCTTGGACATAGGAGCAGTATTACAGTAGTTATAGTCTTGTACATAGGGGCAGTATTATAGTAGTTATATTCTTGTACATAGGGGCAGTATTATAGTAGTTATATTCTTGGACATACAGTAGGAGCTGTATTATAGTAGTATAATTCTTGTACATAGGGGCAGTATTATAGTAGTAATATTCTTGTACATAGGGGTCAGTGTTATGATCAGGCGGCCTTGGAACAACATGAAAAGACCTTCGCTGGAGTAGTGGTAACTATACAGACCGCTAACCCTGAACTTATCACAGACACTAGAAGTAGCCGTGGGGTGTGCCTATCAGACCTAGACACCTCGACACAGCCGGAGGACTAAATATCCCTAAAGATGGAAAATAGGAAAACTGACTTGCCTCAGAGTAGACCCCCAAAGTATAGGCAGCCCCCCACAAATAATGATGGTGAGTAGGAGAGGAAAAGACACACGCAGGCGGAAAACAGATTTAGCAAAGGAGGCACTTCTACCTAGATAGGAAAGTATAGTACAGGATACTGAGCGGTCAGCACAAAATCTACAAAATATCCACCGCAGAAAAATACAAAAACTCCACCACCTAACTAAAGGTGTGGAGAGTATATCTGTAACTCCAGCGAATCCAACCAGACTGAGAAAACAACAGGACAGTCGAAGCTGGAACAAAATTGAAACTATGAACAGCACTGAAAAATAGACACACAGCCTGTGAGCCTAAGAAAAAAGAATAAGACACTTATCTTTAGCTGAAATGGCAGCAGGCAGGAGAGGCCAGGCAGACAACCATTACTGGCAATAGAACATTGACAACTGGCAGGGACTAATGAGTCCTGCAAAGCTAAATACCCCAGTCAGCTTTGCAATTAGCAGATACACCTGTCCAATCCTGCAGTCCAGGCACAACTGCATTACCATCTACAACCACCGGAGGGAGCCCAAAAGCAGAATTCACAACAGGTCAGTATTATAGTAGTTATAGTCTTGTACATAGGGGCAGTATTATAGTAGTTATATTCTTGTACATAGGGACAGTATTATAGTAGTAATATTCTTGTACATAGGGGTCAGTATTATAGTAGTTATAGTCTTGTACATAGGGGCAGTATTATAGTAGTTATATTCTTGTACATAGGAGCAGTAATATAGTAGTTATATTCTTGTACATATGGGCAATATTATAGTAGTTATATTCTTGTACATAGGGGCAGAATTATAGTAGCTATATTCTTGTACGTAGGAGCAGTATTATAGTAGTTATATTCTTGTACATAGGGGCAGTAGTATAGTAGTTATATTCTTGTACATAGGGAGCAGTATTATAGTAGTTATATTCTTGTACATAGGGGCAGTATTATAGTAGTTATATTCTGTACATAGGGGCAGTATTATAGTAGTTATATTCTTGTATATAGGAGCAGTATTATAGTAGTTATATTCTTGTACATAGGAGCAGTGTTATAGTAGTTATATTCTTGTACATAGGGGCAGTATTATAGTAGTTATATTCTTGTACATAGGAGCAGTGTTATAGTAGTTATATTCTGTACATAGGGGCAGTATTATAGTATATTCTTGTACATAGGTGCAGTATTATAGTAGTTGTATTCTTGTACATAGGGGCAGTATTATAGTAGTTATATTCTTGTACATAGGGGGCAGTATTATAGTAGTTATATTCTTGTACATAGGAGCAGTGTTATAGTAGTTATATTCTGTACATAGGGGCAGTATTATAGTATATTCTTGTACATAGGGGCAGTATTATAGTAGTTGTATTCTTGTACATAGGGGCAGTATTATAGTAGTTATATTCTTGTACATAGGGGGCAGTATTATAGTACTTATATTCCTGTACATAGGAGTATTATAGTAGTTATATTCTTGTACATAGGAGCAGTATTATAGTAGTTATATTCTTGTACATAGGGGCAGTATTATAGTACTTATATTCCTGTACATAGGGGCAGTATTATAGTAATTATATTCTTGTACATAGGAGCAGTATTATATTAGTTATATTCTTGTACATAGGGGCAGTATTATAGTAGTTATATTCTTGTACATAGGGGCAGTATTATAGTAGTTATATTCTGTACATAGGGGCAGTATTATAGTAGTTATATTCTTGTATATAGGAGCAGTATTATAGTAGTTATATTCTTGTACATAGGAGCAGTGTTATAGTAGTTATGTTCTTGTACATAGGGGCAGTATTATAGTAGTTATATTCTTGTACATAGGAGCAGTGTTATAGTAGTTATATTCTGTACATAGGGGCAGTATTATAGTATATTCTTGTACATAGGTGCAGTATTATAGTAGTTGTATTCTTATACATAGGGGCAGTATTATAGTAGTTATATTCTTGTACATAGGGGCAGTATTATAGTAGTTATA